>NC_043760.1:3558572-3606958 GCF_902148845.1 Salarias fasciatus | reverse complement strand
CCCCCCCCCCCCCCCCCCCCCCCCCCCCCCCCCCCCCCCCCCCCCCCCCCCCCCCCCCCCCCCCCCCCCCCCCCCCCCCCCCCCCCCCCCCCCCCCCCCCCCCCCCCCCCCCCCCCCCCCCCCCCCACCACCCACCACCACCACCACCACCACCACCACCTTTTGTGCTAAGGGTTGACCTTTATCTGTAAACTCAGTAGTTTGTTTTTACTTGATGAACATCACTGCACGGTATCTTGTAAATAGATAAAAAGCTTTTGAAACAGTTGAGGTGCCAGTGCATCTGCTGCTGTCTCTCAGACTGATTGCTAATGGCTCGCAGTGACTTTATAATGAATCAGAGTGGCTTCCCGGAATCAGAAGAGAAAGTGAAAGGTGGATGAAGGCTCTATAAAGGGGTCGTCTCTCCTCACTGTGGACTCACTCTCTTTCTCCTCATCCAGCAGCAGCATCACAGGTGAGACTTTAATCTGTTTTAAAAAAAATTGACTGAACTGATGGATCTGAGCCTCACTTCAATGACAATCTTCAAATTCTGCGGAAATACAGAAAGTTGTAGATTTTAAGACTGATGTTTTAAAGACTTGGACTTCAGGCTCGATTGATGATGTCCTTCACTTTCTTTTGCAGCAATGGGACACCACCACCCCAGTAAGTATCATCAGATTGTTTCACTGTTCAAATTTCAGCAGGAGCAAAAAGAGAAAAAAAAATCAGATTTTAACTTATACAATTTTCTGACTCTAAGTAAATTTGAGTTAGTTTATGAGCAATTTGTCTGACATGTAATGTCTTGATTAAATTATGTGACAAATATGCTTTGAGGCTGTAAAGCAGCAGGAGTGTGTTTAACCGGGAGATAATCTTCAGTTTCTTCAGTTTACCACCTCCAGGTCGAACAGGGGCTTGTGATTAAACCACGGGGGGTTTGGGGCATCTGGGACTGAAAAACAGGCTTGACCCCCTCCAGGGTTGTTATAATGGATTAGCACATGTCAAAGAAAAAACTGAAGGGAGCATTGCTTTCTGTTGCAGAGCCTTCACCTCCACCTCCACCTCCACCTCCACCCCCACCCCCACCTCCTCCCAGTAAGTGAAAACATGAATTCTCTTAATGTTTCATGAGTTACTGGCTTGATATTAATCGATATGCTTCAATAAAAACATTTGATTTTAAAAAAATTTTCTTGCCAGCTTTCGACAAACCATGGAGAGAGCTGTCTTGGGGGTGAGTACATGAAAGTTTTCCAATAAACAGAAAAATATGTGCAGTTTTGAGAAATAATGGTCATTGGTGGGGTTATTTGTAATGTTTGTAGACACATGTACAGACAAGAGAAAGAAAGAATCAGAAACAGGTTTATTGCTCAGTACAGTAGCCGAGACAAGGAGTTTGCTGTGGTGGAGGTGCAAACATCGACAAAAGAAGGAACAGACGTAAAAAAGGCAAACATATAAAATATAAATAGGAGGAATTAAGAGACAAATAACACAATAGCAAGAACAACAACAATAAATATGGTGAGGATTTACAGAATCAACATAATTTTAAAGAATTACAAAATTACTAAGGTCAAGGTTATTACAGTGATTTCTTTCCCCCTTCCCTGCAACAGATCACTATTAGTCGAACTCACCACAGGAAAACAATTTAACTTCACAAGTAGAGTGTGAAGAGTGATTAAAGATCAAAGATCAGCGTGATCATGCAAATGTAATAGTGATAGTGATAGTGTTCATGCATATATGACCTCTGACCCCCTCGACGGCCAGAAGCAGGCCAGAGAGGCCCTCAGGGCCCAGATAACTGGCGGTCATCCCAGAGCCCAGATCCCATCCCCTCCCCCAGGCAGACGCCCACGCTCTGGTCCAGAAGAGGGCAGAGGAAGGCCTCGGCCTGGAGCCCCGGCGGCCCGGGCCCCAGGAAGCCGGGGGGGGGGGGGGGCAGAGCCAAGAGCCCAAGAGCTGACCCCCCCCACCCATCAAGAGGGCCATGACCGTACCTAGACGAGCCGGCCCACACGGGCGGCCACCCGCCCCAGGCCAGTACCCTCCCCCCAGGGCTCCAGCCACGTACCCCGAGATCCAGGGCATCACCCCGCCTCCCTCCCAAAGCCCACCCCCCTCCACCCACGAGCCCCCAACCCAACCCGGCCCCCCCCTTGGGCCCCACCCAGCACACACCCCTCCTCCCTCTCCCCACCTCCCTCTCCCGCCCAGCCCCCCCAGCACTCACACACATACAGCCAGTCAGCCCTAACACACTCGCATTCTGACACACTCATACACTCTTACCCGCATGCACGCATGCACACACACACACACACACACACACACACACACACACACACACACAGCCAGTCCAACCTATTCCAAGCACACTCACATTCCCGCGTCGTCCATCCGTCTTGTCCTGTGGGAGACCCCCCCGGAGGCAAGGGAACACCGAGCACCCACGTCCAGACCCCCAGCCACCCGCAGCTGTCTACCAGGGCGGACAGCGACCATGGCCAGAAGGCCACCGACCCAAGAAGCACACACCCATCATGCATCAGGAGGAGCGAAGGCGAGGACAGACAGGGGGCAGCGGAAGGACCTAGACCCAGGGCCCACTGCCCCCAGGCCCACTGGGGGCCCCCCCCACAGGGCACCTCACTCTCTCCTCATATACCTAACTTACCCACACCTATACACCCACCCACACACACACACACACACACACACATATATCCACATAAACACATACACACACACACACACACACACACACACAGAACACACACACACACACGCACACATACACATTAACACATACACATCCACACACACACACACACACACACACACACACACACACACACATTCGCACACACACACATATATACATATTCACACATATACACCCAAACGCATACCCACACATACATCCATACAAACCTCAGTCATACCACCTACCACCCCCTCGCACCTCCTCAGCCCCCACCGTGCCCCATCCCCCCACTCCTCACCCCCCCACCCTATACCCTGGATTCCGGGGCAGCAACCAGACACCAGGCATGCACCGGCCCAGGCCAGCGGCAGCACGCTCGAGCCAACCGGCCCCCCCAGGCAGGCCGACCCCCCACCCTCAAGGTAGGGGACAGCCCCCAGGCACCAGGGCCCCCAGCCACACTCACCCCAGAACACCCTGGACACCCGGGCGTGAGCCGGCACCCAGTCACCCAGGCCCCCCGGAGCCCCCACCCCACTGCCACCAGACAGCCCCAACAACCGACGGCCCCCCCACCCCCATCCAAACCAACCACGAAGACAGCCCCCAGCGAAGCAGCCCAGATCCCGACCCCAAGACTGCGCCAACCACCCGCAGCCATCAGGCCCCCCCCACCAACAACCGACCCTCAAAGAGGCGAGGTTCCCATCTTCCCCTGATGGAGCTGATCACAGGGGACCAGAGGGAACCAGATCCAGCTGATTGATCCTCTGAACAGACAGACATCGTCTCCAAGCTAATGTGATCTAATAAGAGATTCTTAAACTGCCTACTGTTCAGATTATTTCTGGATTTCCAATTTACAAGGATGGTTTTGTTTGCGATGCACAATATAGTGAGAATCATGTAAACGGAACTTATTGACATGTTACTTTCACCCAAATCACCTAAAAGGCACAGTGTGGGAGGTGCAGGAATATTGCATGTGAACCATGTTGACAGGTCTTCACACACCTGAAGCCAGAACCTCTGCACTGGTGTGCAGAACCACAAGGCATGGAGGGAGCTGTCAGTCATGTTATCATTGCAATATGGGCAGATATCAGATTGTGATAGACCCATCTGGAACATCCTTCGTCCTGTGTAATGAATTCTGTGCAGAATTTTAAATTGGATTAGTTGTATATTTGAGTTCTTTGTTATTTTAAAGGTATTTAAACATATCCGTGACCACGCATTTTGATCAAAATTATTGGATAAGTCAGCCTCCCATTTTAAAGTCGGAAGAAAGATTTTGTCTTCTACCTTTGATAATATTCTATACATCTTCGACAGCAACTTAGGATAATTAATGTTTAAGAATTCTTCGCCCCTGGGAGGTAGCTGCCAGTGCAGTTGGTTGAAGGTATATTTTTTACCTATGATAGATTTAAGTTGATGATATTCTAAACACGCTGTGCTGCTGATTCCATATTGTGAGGTGAGAGAATTGAATGATAGAAAGTTGCCGTTTTCAATGATATGTTCAAGCTGGCTGATTCCTTTGTTTCTCCACTGAACGAAGTTAATAATCTTTTTGTTTCGCAGAATGTCAGGGTTGTTCCAGATGGGTGTGAGTTTACACGGGATCAGATAAGGTTTGGTTAGCTTTAGAAAGTCCCACCAAGCCATTAAAGAGGAGCTGATGTTAATACTTTTAAAACACCGCTGGGATTTGATGGTGGGACTGATGAATGGCAGGTCAGAGATGACTAGATCCTCACACAATGCTTGCTCTACATCCAGCCATGGCTCATCTAAATTGTTAGGTTTAAGCCATTTGGAGACATATTGCAGCTTGCTGGCTAGGAAGTAATTATTAAAGTTGGGCAAGTCTAGTCCACCTCTGTCTTTGGTCTGTTGTAAAGTTTTTAAACTGATACGTGAAGGTTTATTTTTCCAGAGAAATTTAGATATATATGAGTCCAGTGATTTGAACCAACCAGAGGATGGTTTGGCTGGTATCATTAGGAATAGATAGTTAATCTTAGGTGACATCATCATTTTAATGGTGGCAACCCTCCCCATAAGAGATACAGGTAAGCGTCTCCACCGTAAGAGGTCATCCTCTATTGACTTCAATAACGGAGCATAATTAAGTTTTGATAATTCTGATAACCTGGGAGAAATATTTATACCCAACTATCTAATGTTTCCAGACTGGATTGGAGCATTGGGTATATTTTGCACCTCACAGTTTATAGGCATGGCTGTAGTTTTAGACCAGTTGATAGAATAATCAGACATTAGTGAGAATTTGTCAATAAGTGTGATCGTCTGGGAGATAGAAAATGGAGAGTTCTGCAGGAAAAGTAACACGTCATCCGCATAAAGACTTATTTTATGTTCTATATTGTTGTTGGCCAGAATCCCTCTGATGTCTTTATTTTGTCTTATAGCAGCTGCCAGAGGTTCAATAAAGATGGGAAACAGTGAGGGAGAGAGTGGACAGCCCTGTCTGGTTCCTCGCTGCAGACAGAAGCTTGGAGAACTCTCCTCGTTAGTCTTCACACATGCAGCTGGGTTGTTATATAGAATTTTGATCCAGTCTATGAAAGACGTCCCAAACCCAAATATGGTTAATATTACAAGCAAAAATCTTCAGTTGACTCGATCAAAGGCCTTTTCGGCATCTACAGAAATAATTATGGATTCTAGATTATGTATTGTAATCTATTATATTAACTAATCTGCGCATGTTAGTGGATGAATGTCTACCTTTGATAAACCCTGTTTGGTAGGGATATATTATGAGAGGGGTTATCTTTTCTATTCTCCTGGACAGGGCTTTGCTGATTATTTTGAGATCTGCATTGATGAATGAAATTGGACGGTAACTAGATGGAAGTGTGTGGTCTTTCCCTGGTTTAAGTATTGAGGTTATTTTGGCTAAATTCATATTTGAGGGTACTGTTTGTTTGCTTTTTGTTTCATTACCATTTTATGAAAAGCGGGGGCCAACATGGTCCAGAATTCTTTATAGAATTCTGCTGGATAGCCATCTGGACCTGGAGCTTTATTGTTGGGCATGTGCTGCAGAGATGTATGGAGTTCATCCACTGAAAGAGGAGAATCCAACACTGTTCTGTTTTCATCTTTCAGCTTTGGGAGATTGATATCATGAAAAAAAGTATTAATTTCCTCATATGTTGTGTCTATTTGTGATTGATATAATCTTTGGCAGAAATCTCTAAAAATGTTATTGATCTTGTCTGGGTCATGGCTGATGTTTCCTTCTGGGTCTTTAACAGCTGAGATTATATTTTTCTCCACCCTCTCCCTTCCCTCGCCCCCAAGCCCACCGTCTTTCTCCCTCACCCTTCTCACACCCTCCTACCGACTGTCATTCCACCCTCACCCACCGTCTAAACCAACCCCCCTCCCTTCTTCCCATCTTAATATTTACGTTTTCACAAAATATTCCCCACTATGCAATATTTAAACAGAGACTCCTTTGTCCTCAAGGCCATTAGTACCACAGCAATAGAAAAAAACAACAACAACAAAAACATGATAAAACCTGGTGTTGATTCTTATCTTGTCTGTTCATGTCAGGTCATGTGGGGATTTCTGACTGTCCAAAAGCCATAACTTTCGCTGTTTGCCGAACGAGTTGAGTGTTGGGAGCTCTCTTATTTTGACCACATGAAGCATTAAAAGTCGATAAATCTTATGTCCTTCTTAATGTCCTTGTGTGTCGTCTCCATAATGTGCTCAATGTTTTTTTATGAAATGAGTTTGTTATTGATCCACCTGAAAAACAGACTTTATCTTCACTGCTTGCAGCTTAGCTTTACTTTTAAGAAGGATAAAACAATTCCCTAAAAGCTGTGAAGAACCTGCTCACAGACATCCTGGTGATGAACCACTTTCTCAACTCTATTTGTCTCCACCTTTCCATCAGAGACAATGCCGGAGATCTCCAGTATGCCAGGGATTACCAACCAAAGCATGAGAGCGTCTCACATCTCAGAGTGATGCTGTACGGACCGGTCGGAGCAGGAAAGTCCAGCTTCATCAACTCTGTCAGCACCACCTTACGGGGAAGGATTACTGCCGGAGCCGGGACCGGCACGGTTCAGTCTGTTGAGGGTCAAAGTCTCACCAAAAAAGTACGTACAAACTGCTTCACTCACACGCTGTCTGAAGTAACCGCAGGTCCAACCTTCTCTGCATATTTAGAGAATGTTTTTTCGGGGGGCTGAAGCAGATATCCCCCTTATTGCCCCCTTTGGGCTGTTTGAGTACCTGCGCATGCCATTCGGGTTAAAAAACGCAGCCCAGTCATTTCAGCGTTTGATGCACTCAGTCGTCCGGGACATGCCGTTCATTTTTGTCTACTTGGACGACATTCTCGCAGCAAGCGCCTCCAAGGAGGAGCATCTCACCCACCTACGCACCCTCTTCACAAGGCTCAGTGAACACGGGTTAATTGTTAACCCAACAACGAGTGTATTTGGCCAGCGGCATTGATTTCCTTGGGCGCCACGTCACCGGGGAGGGAGTGACTCCCCTTACGTCGAAGGTGGAGGCAGTAGAGGCTTTTCCATGCCCTCATCCTGCGTGCTCTCTCAGGGAGTTTCCTCGGCATGGTAATATTTTATCACTGCTTCGTCCCGCAAGCAGCCCACATCATACGTCCATTGTCTGAGGCGCTTAAAGGGAAATCCCTGAGCCAGGCCATCAGCTGGACTGAGAAGAGTGACTCACCTTTCAAAGCAGTCAGGACAGCGCTAGCTCAGGCAATGCTTTTGGCGCACCTGTCAGCCACAGTGCCCATCGCCATCACCACAGATGCATCAGACCCTGCAGTTGAGGCCGTGCACTCTTTCTTCAGCCAACAGCTGATGCCCAGAGAGCACAAGAACAGCGCGTTTGCCAGGGAGCTCCTTGCGCTTTGGCTCGTGGTGCGGTATTTCAGGTTTTCACTCAAGGGATGAGACTTCACAGAAGTTGTGGACCACAGGAAAAACTCTTTTTTTTCATAAAAATATTAATACATTTTATTAATATTTTTGATTATTATTATTATTATTATTATTATTATTATTATTATTATTATTTTATTATTAATTATTATTAAATTTTATTGATATTTTTATGGAAAAAAGAGGGTTTTTTTCTCAGTAGCTCCCAGGTTATTTGGCCTATTCATCTTAAATCACTTTTGAATCACATTGCTGTAGTGTCTCTTTCAGACACACCTCATTGTTTTAGCTTTAAATATTTTTAAAAAATGATCTTAATATTTTTAAGAGAAATGCAGTGTCTGAGCTCATTATCTCCCTGTTCATTTGACCTATTGACTGAAAATCAGCATTAGCACAAGCTTTCCTTAATGTACTTTGTTGTTCAGTTTTGTTTTTTATCAACAGTATTCACGTGTCTTCTATTGATTATGAATTAAAGGTTGTATAGAGGATTTTCCATGGAGAGAGAAATCCAGTGACAGTTAGTCCTTTTTGAAATGCTGCACATGGGTGACCCACACTCCCTCCTCCCCTGCTGTCTGCGGAGGAACGCCTTCTCCTTACACAGAAAGTTCGTGCGTGTGTGAGCTGAGTAGCATGTAGCATGTAGCAACTTAGTATCATAGCGCTAACACATAGCTACCAACGTGTCCTTTTGAACAACACAAAACAGCGAATATGAGTAAAATCCTGCACTTGTGCCAAATCCTGTCCCTGAGTCGTCCCTGGTCTCGGGTGGATCAAAGGAGGACGGGGAGGTTTGTGTGGAGCTGCAGGACTGGAGCAGACGCTCAGAGCTCACAGCTGATCTGTGTGTGGCTGCAGCCTGCAGGCGTAAACACCCCCCCACCCCCCTCACTCTCCGGACTTTTTCATACAAGTCTTGTTTTAAGATTAAAACATACATTGTTTGTGACAATTGTCTCAAGTCTACAGGTGAAAAGGTAAACTGAACTGAAACTGAAACTGTTGATCGCGGCAGCAGAGCTTGGCATGGATGGAGCGGGGTGGAGTGCGTGGGGGAGGGGGGTATGAAAAGGGCGTAGGAGCATGGCAGCTACGCTAAAAATGTAGAGAGGTTGCTTGACACGTTAGAAAACCAATAGATAACGAGGCCACCTCGTTATTGATTGGCTAAAGTAATGTTGGTTTTACAATGTCCAGAGTTGATTGTTCATTTTGCTTTGTTTGATCACGATAAATTCAAGGCTGCGACAGCTTAATAACGCCATTTTTTTTTGCTTTAATTCATTTTTGTTAGTAATAAAGGTCTTCTATACAACCTTTAAGTGAGTTGTGATAAACGTTTGCTTCGCAATCCTCTCGGTTTCGCTTTTACCATAATGCGTAGAATATATGCGCACTGCTAAACGACGTGTCGGCTCACTTGACTGTGTTTGTCAGAGTGCCGGCTGGCTTGACTGCAGTTCTGTTTGCGTCTATGCTGCTGACGGATGGTGCATTCAGGAGCGTCGGAATGTTCTATACTACTGAAAATAACCGGGGTTACAATGGCTACCTGTGAAGGATTTGTGTGTGGTGGAGAAAAAAATCCCCCCCCCCAAACTGATGCCTATGCCACAGGGGTCTTGGGACCCCAGTTTAATATTTGATTCTGCTCTTAGTGTGCAAGCCCATGTTTGTTGTTGTACTGTATTTAAAAAACAAATTGAAATAATAATGAATCATTTATCTGTCTTTGATAGTTGTAAAGTTTTGTGTTTGTGCGCTACGTTCGCTCATATCTTGTGCATTTCCTGGGGGCTAAACTGTCCTCAAAACCTAGTGACGTGCCTGGTGCACACACAACACAGAAATTAACCAGTCAAATCAGTGAATGCAGTGGATTCTAGCCAGTCAGGCGGAGTAGGGAGGGTCATGGTGCTACCATACGGTCAGTCTGGCTCATGTGTCATGTT
Source organism: Salarias fasciatus (assembly GCF_902148845.1). Classification (NCBI taxonomy): domain Eukaryota; kingdom Metazoa; phylum Chordata; class Actinopteri; order Blenniiformes; family Blenniidae; genus Salarias; species Salarias fasciatus. Next base: position 3,597,320 of record NC_043760.1, on the reverse strand, counting down.
GACATCGCACTGCAAATTCACATTCACACACCGACGGTGGCATCTGTCATGCAAGGCACTCAATCCACATTGGAGGCAGATACGGGATTCAGTGTCTTGCTCGAGGACATTTCAGCATTTGGACATGGGGAGATGGAGAATCAAACCAACAGCCTCCTGATTGTGAGACGACTACTCTACCTACCGAGTCACAGCTGCCAGGTGACACCCCAGCATTGGGAGTCTTGCCTACGGATACTGGATAGTGTTTGTCTGCACTGGGATTTGAACCTTGACTTCCCGGTTTAAACTGTGGTAGTCAATCGGGGACGATCTAACTGCCATCATAAATACGATATATAGGAATATAACACAGTTTGCTGTTACATTTTAAGAAGATTTTAACTCAAATTACACACAAAAAATCCTCAAGCATGTTTGAACTTTGCATTTCTTCCAGTATAAGACTCATCGGATCAAGAAAGATGGCACAGGTGACCATTGCAACTTTGTCTTCAATGACATTATGGGTATCGAGGATGGAACTGGGCATGGTGTCCACGTGGACGACATCAAACTGGCCATGATGGGACACGTGAAGGACGAATACAAGGTATCTGCTACACTCTAGCTTTTTCCTAAGAAATATGTCAGCTTGAAAATACATCATTAACTCAGTAAACTGCACATTTTATAGTAACTTGCAGGCAGCTGAATGTTGGTATGTTTCTATGAAATGAACTATACTTCATTTTCCTACATTTGCACTCTTTTGTAGCTATGTATATAACGTTTAGTTCTGAAGTCATGATTGGCATTGCACCGAGGTGAGAAAGGCTACAGGTCCTGAAGGCATCTGCTCCAGACTGCTGGAGGAATGATTAGACCAGTAGGCCAGTTCGGCCAGGTGCTTCTCTACATCTTCACCCTCAGTCTGGACAGAATGTTGACTTTGTGGAACCCCCCCTGTTGTTCCTGTTAGGGTTGAAGGATTTGGGAAAATAATCCAATTGCGATTTTTTTCCCCCCAAATATTGCGATTTAAAATGCAATTTTATTATTTTATCTTCTTTTTCCTCTCAAAAAGCCATAAATGTTTGTTTTAATTGTGACCAACACAACATGAAATCTGTTTAGTGTGAAATGTTCTTTCCATTTGTATGAATAAAATTATAAGATGTACGACTTTAAATAAATGGGATTTTTATTTAAATGCTCAAAGAAACATAAGGACAATCACTGTGAAAATTTCTCCTTGAGCTTCTTCTTGTAGCTGTTCAGTTCCTCTCCTTACTTCCCTTTTGAGGGTTTCTTGCACCACCCTCAGCTCCTGTCTGTCTCTGCCAAGATAACACAGAACACTCTCAGAGTCCATGAGTCCAGAGTTGGAGTCCATGAACTGAGGAATCAAAACTGCTTTACCAGCAAACATTGACATGCCAAATAATCCATTTTAATTATGGCTTTTCGGTTTTCCTATTTTGCAGTTCAACCCAGTAAGCCCACTGACCAGTGATGATCCCGGCTACAACCAGTCACCGTCTCCAGATGACAAAATTCATATCCTGGTTTGTGTCTGTTCTGCCAACGCCTCGGAGATTACAGACTCCGTTCTACACAAGATGAGGGACATCAGAGAGTTTGCCTTAGAACTGGGTAAGAACTGAACAAACAAGGGTGGTTAGCTTGGCTGATTATTTAAATTTCATTTATTTGAATAAACTGTAAAGAAAATGTGAACATGAAGTGAGAGCAAACTCATAACCAGTCTATCTGTGTATCTGCAGATATTCCTCAACTTCTCATTGTCACCAAAGTGGATGAAGCCTGTCCTGAAACTCAGAAAAGTCTGAGGAATGTCTACAGAAGCAAGCATGTGAAGAAAAAGGTGAGCTGCCAGCCTTCTGTTTAGTCTGCACTGAGACGCTGTGAACGCTGATTCTAGAAGCTTCTTTCCTTCAAATCTAGATGGCAGAGTTCAGCTCAAAAGTGGGGATTCCCATGAACTTCATCTATCCTGTGAAGAACTACAGTGAGGAAAATTCCACCAATCCTGACGCTGACACGCTGATCCTGAACGTCCTGAGAATGATCATTGATCTTGGAGACGATTTCCTTGACAATTTCTGAACCTGCAAAGAATACATCCACACACACACACACACACACACACACACACACACACACACACACACACACACACACACACACGAACACACACACACGAACACACACACGCACACACACAAACACACACACACAGGTTCGTATTTCTATCCTTGTGGGGACCTTCCATTGACTCCCATTCATGTCTAACTCCTAACCCTGACCCTTACCCTAACCCTAACCCACACCACAACAAAGCCTAACCCTAAAGAAATGTTTTTGCACTTTTACTTTTTTCAGTAACAACAACATGGTCAAGAAAACACTGTTTCTCCTCATTAGGACCGGAAAAATGTCCCCACAAGGCACATCGTGCCAGGTTTTCCTATCCTTGTGGGGACATTTGGCTCCCACAAGGATAGAAATACGAGTACACACACACACACACACACACACACACACACACACACACAGACACACACACACACACACACAGACACACACACACACACACACACACAGACACGCATGCTCTCATATCTTAAAATTCACAGCTTCGTTGTGCTTCATTTTCCGAACAGAATCAACAGTAATGCAGTGTGTGATTTTAAAGGAGTTCTGTTGAAATGATGCTAATAAACAAATGAAATACAATCATTATTTTCTCTCATTTATTTTAATGTTAGAATGATGAAAGGTGAACGGCTGGAATGAAACTGAACTTTCCTTTTAGACTTAAGCTGTTTGATCAGTCTCTTGATGATGGTTTCTGTGGAAGAGGTTCAGTTCAGTTTGTGGTTTTGCATTTTGCTAAAGGACACTTTGGTGCATGGACAGGATGAGATGGGGAATCAAACCACCAACCATTGACTTACAGAATGAGCCATGATCCAATGTTCACATATCTGATCATAATCCTGTAGAAACTGGCCGAGGAGGAGGAGCATCCAAGGCGACTCTCGTCTTCTCATAAGTCTCAGAACTAAAACTAAGCAGAAATCCTTTGAAAGTCTCTGAAACTCATGAACTCCTGCTGGAAAACAGAAGACACTCCTTTTTGTGGTAATGTATCATCTTCCAGCTCCACACTGATCTGAATTCTCAGACTTTCTCTCCAGTTTATGTCTGAATTCAGATAAAATCTTTATTGTGAGCGATGTTCATGCAGATGTTGTCTATAACAACCTTGACACTGCACTGAGTTCATCGCCTTACAGTCGGCTTTTAGCAGAAGATGAATAAACACTAATTTCAATCACACCCTTGGCCTTCATCTTCCGTCTGATGTTGGCGTTGATCAATAAACAGTTTTTCCCCACAACCTTCTGTTTTCAGATTACTGATATGGCATGAATTCACATTAACTGCCTTCACACCAGGCCCGGACTGGCTAATCGGGAGGACCGGGACAATTCCCGGTGGGCCGGTCTGATGTTTGGGCTGAGAGGGCCGTCACAGCACTGGGTTGATCACGTGTGTTGCTACCGCTGTCCCTGGGCCGTCTCTGCCTCCGGCGCTGCAGACACATATTATTGCAATAGAGGGCGCTACAGTTCTTATGTAGCGGTCTCCGGTTATTCAATTATGGCTCGATAGGAGCGCTAAAGAGCGGGCCTCACGGTGCGGTCCTCACAGTGGGGTCCTGAAAGTGCTGTCTCCGGCGCTGCCGCGCCGACACATATTATTGCCGCTGGCAGACACACCCTGACATAACCCGTCTGCGGACTCGGTCAGTGGTGACTGAAGGATGGAAAATAGAAAGAGCAAAGGTGGCGGAGAAGGCAAGAATTAAAAAGAGGAAAGCTCTGGAAACCGACGCAGCCAAATGTGCCAAAATTGGCAACTTTTTCATTAAAACAAGCTCGCAGTTTGAAACACAAACGAGGACGATGAAACGGGTAAGCTAGCTAATGAATTATTAGCTATGTAATTCATTGTTAACCCCCCGAATTTTAGCCTGTGTCAACTCGGCCTCGCCCTCGCCACCAGCCGCCACTGGATCATACCCCTCTGTTTGGAGTGAGCCTCGGGGGAATCTCCTTTTGGAGGGGTGACTGGTCCTCCTTCTTGGCCCTACCCCTACGTCCCAATGACAATCGGGACACTGCTACCCCTACACGTGAACGCGCAAAACGAGGGGAAGGGCCAAGGGGAAGGGCTAAGGGGTGAAATTTAGCCTAAAGATGTCCCCTCTGGAGGGTTACACTGTCAGGGAATGCCACAAGGAAGTGAGGAAGATCCTTCCATGGAACAGCAGGATGCTGACCTGGAGAGCAAAATTTGTTCCTCCAGTAAAAACTGTGTCATTTGTGTTCATCTCATCCTCTCCCAGTACATTCTGCTAACTGATGCCTGCCATGTGATTGGACTGGCCTACACGTTGCTTTTAACATTGTCCATCACACAAGAGAAAAGTTTCTCAAGCGTGAAATTCATAAAAAACAGACTCAGGAGCCCTTTGACCCAGAAGAAACTTGAGGCATTCATGCTCACGTGCACTGAAAAAGAAATTCTTTTGTGTTTGGACAATGACACTGTCATAAATAAAGTCGCAGAGACCAGTGCACTGCTCAGACGTCTCTTAATGTTTGAGGCTTGGCCGTGTTTCTTTGAAACTGCTGTTATGCAGATGAAAAAAATGACAATGGCATCATTACAAAGTTGTTATACTGTGAAAACCAAGCTTGCTGAGAACAGTGGAATAATTATTTTATTCTTTATTCATAAGGATTAGATATCTGTGAACACTAATTTGATTTAGCAGTAAAGGACATTCTGATGTTGTGAAGAATAGTGTTGGAGATTTGCCCTTTAAAGCTCGTGTCCGGAGTTTTGAAAGAGAGAGGTTTTCTCCGCCCTCCCTCTGCTTTCATGAGCGACCAAGCCACGCCCCTTTAATTGTGCTCGCTATTATCCGTTGGGTGAAAATGAGAGCCTCTGAGTCCTACAGCATCCTCCATGTTGAGCTGTTTACGGTGGATGTTCAGCAGACAGTGGATATATCCAAGGTAAGCGCGGTGGCTGCTGCAGAGCTAACTCTCCTCTGCTGGGCGAGCGGCCGTGCTCTCTGGCTGCTCCACACTTTGATTGACAACACGAGAATGCAGAAGCTCGAAATCTATTGGCTGACGCTGACCGGCGCTTTTTCGGATAACATGGGGGTCTATGAGACGAAGGCGGGGCTCATGAATAAATTTTTATATTGCTTGATGCTAATATTATATTGTAGTATCGAACCAGACTGACACATTTAAGCTCTGTTAAAAAATGATACATACGTTGGAAACGAACGGAAACTCCGGACACGAGCTTTAACCCATGTTCTCATATGTGAAATCTAAGTTGTGATAGAACTGTTTTCTTTCTTTTGCGGAGGAAAAAGAGATGATAGTGTTATTAGAAAGTGGAAAACTTTTGATTTTATTTTTTGTTTTTAAATGTAGTATTTACTTTTTTCATTATTTTATTTCATTTTTAAGAGTTGGATATCTGTGAACAGTTATTTGAAAAGAATACAGATTGATATAGATATAGAAAAATGTTGGAGATGTGCACACATGTTGAAATAAATCTAAATTTTGAAGCAACCCTTACTTGCACTGAATTGTAAATATTTTTGAAAAATACACTGAATGACAAGGCTTTACAGAACAGTACGCTATGAAAACTTAAAGGAATACTCCAAAGATTTTGGACCCACGCCCTATCCTGATCATTTACAAAGGTAGATAAGCTCATAAATACTCTTTTGTGTCTGTGCTCCAGTGGCTGGCTCCCAGTTGTTAGCATCGTAGTTAGCTTAGCTCAACTGCTGGAGGTGAAGAGGAGACAGAGCCGGACTGACGAAAGTGGACAAAATACTCTTTCCAGTGGTCCAGGGGACGGCGCATTAGAACGTGAAGTAAATCCGAATGGTTATAAAACATTTTAAAAGACGTGTTTTCTTTTCAATCCGTTAAAATAATGTTTTGATACACGCAGATCTGCACAAGCATAGCGCACTGCGGAAGGATATACCGGAGCACAGCGGCTGAGTCTGTGGCTGCTGCTGTGCTCTGGTATATCCTTCCGCAGAGCACTCCGCATGCGCAGGTCTGTGTGTATCAAAACATTATTTTAACGGATTGAAAAGAAAACACATCTTTTAAAATGTTTTATAACCATTTGGATTTATTTCTTGTGCTAATACGCCGTCCCCTGGACCACTGGAAGGAGTATTTTGTCCACATTTGTCAGTCCGGCTCTGTTTCCTCTTTACCTCCAGCAGTTGAGCTAAGCTAACTACGATGCTAACAACTGGGAGCCAGCCACTGGACACACAGACACAAAAAAGGTATTGATGAACTTATCTCACTTAGAAATGATAGGGATAGGGCTTGAGTCCAAAATCTTCGGAGTATTCCTTTAACATGAAAAGTTAAAATTCCGTGATTTTTTTTAAAGTAAACACTAAAATACAGGCGATGTCTGTTAGACGATGATCTGACACAGTTCAAAGAACTGATCCATCAGTGTTAACTTCAGTTCTGTTTTTAGTATTAGCATTAGTCCCACTCAGGCTGATTTTCACTCCACACTTTATTCTGCTATGAAGATAAAAACAACCCAGAGGATGACAGCTCCATGGTGGAACAAACATCTTTTTCATTCTGTAAAGCCTGATACCGATACACACTGCAATTTTCAGCGGTCCCAGATGAAAGACAATGACTGTGAGAGAATCATGGTGATATCTTTGGTCTTGGCTCTATTTCCGCAGTTCTATGTCACCCTGTGAGACAGGGTCCAGGACGGAAGTTTTCATCGTCTTGCGACCAAAGTCAATGTGACGAACATGCAGAGAGTGTGAGAAGGTGTTGGGTGTGTGAGTGTGGAGAAGTGTGTGTGTGATTTTTGCTCACCTTCTGCTCTTGTGTCCAGGAGTGGTGCCCGGCCAAGAGATTCCCGGGGGACCGGAGGCCACTAAAGAAGGTTCTGGGCTGGACCAAGAGTGAAAATGGATGGGGGGGTGGTTGCACAGATTTTAGATATGGTTTAGGATTTCGTTCATTTATTTGGGTAATTAGTGTGGTTTATTCTTAAGTATGGGTTTTGTTTTCTTTAGATTATTATTACGAGTTTTGTAGTGGAGGATTTTAACATGTTTTAGTGGACTAATATGTTTTACACCTCATGGAGTTTTATGGTTTTACCCTGTTAAGCTGAGTGTATTTAAGGTCCCTGAAGACATTCAGGCAGGAGGTGTAGTAGGTTGTTTGTTGTGGTTGTGGTTGTGGTTGCTGCTGCTGGGGAAGCCATGCTCCTAGAGAATCCTCCGATGCACTTTTTTTTTTTGCACTTTTTGCACTTTATAGTTATTTTGCACAAAAATAAAAGAAGTTGACCACTCAACTTGGACTCATCTCCTCTTCGTGCTCACTGTTTTTTCCACCGCTCACGCTACACTGCTTACAGTCAAACTACCATAAAATTCTGACAGTCATAAATGTGGGCCGATCATCTCATGGTGGGACTGCAGCTGTGATCCATGGCAGTGTTTGTTACATTGACATGTAGTGTTTCGTTGGAAAATGACAGACCATAACAGAAAATGCTAATAGACGCTAACAAGTACTTATTTCAAGCTCCCTTTGCAAAATTGGCATCCTCAATTCATCTCTCTTTCTGAACCGTATTCTACTCCTTCTCGTTTTTTGGGGATTTCCCTCCAAACACACAAATGCCACATGGGCGAGCGCTCCATTGTCCAGCCAATAGGGTGCATGTGGAAGATATTCCAGAGCTCCAGAGCCCCAATACCATAAACCTCTGAACGGGAGCCGCAACATGACGCCTTTTTGCAGGTGAAGAGGAGAAACAGGAGAAGTGCCCGTTGGCAGCAGACCTGCTGGGCGCCGGTGTTGTACAATCTGCACACATGCTGTTTTTGCATGTCAAAAACATGGCATGCAAATCTTGGCAGATCCTAAATGCAACCTGCCGAATAATGCATGAACTTCATATTTTTCAACATTTTGGAATAACACTGTGAATTTCCAAGATGGTTCTCTGTCTTTATTGCTGGATATGCTTTAATCAAATCTTCCAACCAATGCTGTCCTGACAGAATTAAATGAGATTTACAGTGCAGTTCTCCAGCTGTTTGCAGTGGTGGCCTGGGTAAGCACGCCGACCGACAACAGCAAAGGTTCTGTTTCAGATTAAGCACCATTAAAATACAAATTCTAATGTAAAGAATTCTAAACTTTCACTGTGCACTTTGGGTGTTTGGGTGTAAACTTGAAAAAAGAATTCTCTCACATAGTTTCCAATGGCTCCTGCAACCCGCATGCAGATCTCAGTGTGCAGACTGGACACCGGCTGCCCCCGCTGCCCCCGCTGCGCCTCCCCCCCCCCTCCACCCCACCCTGAGATTGTACACTTTACAGTGTGCAGTACTTTCCCCCAGGCTGTGTCTTATCAGACTGCGTTCCAGCGGGAGTAAACCAGCCCTCCGTTCATCGTTTGCTGGTGATTGCTGGCGCTCTTTTTATGCTTCAGCAATGTAGAGTGCAGGCTTGTGACGTTTTACTGTTGCGCATTCACGTAGACTCGCGCACGTCGTCAGCTGAGATTCGGCTTGCGTCTATTTAGAGATCCATGTCGTACAGAGTGGAAAGCTGTGATCTTATAAGATTGTTAAAATCTCAGAATTTGTACAGGCCTGAAGGAGAGCACTTCAATGTTTTTTATTCTGAAAGCATTATGTTATGTTTTAATTCCACCTAGTCTTGTCTGAGACCTTCAAACAGTTTATGGTTTTTTCTCTCTTTCTTGAAACTTGCCACTTCATGGCTGAGAGAAAAGTAAAAGGATTTAGATAAAATTATTTCTACACCTTGTCTTTCGCCTACTGTTGAGCTTGTGAAGAAAAGTAAAAGAAAAAGTGATCTTTGTGAGCAATGACTCAGCTCAGGACCTCCATGAATAGTCTTTCTATATCAGGATTCATCGCTCACTCAGCGGGGAACGTTGTGAGTTAGTGGTGGTGACTCTCTCTTCGCCTCATATTGCGTCTCTGTCACTGATCTTCAGCAGCTTGTGTTCAGATTCCATCATTTGACATTCCTTTTGAAGGGAGGGGAAGGAGTAGGAGGTTAAAATTATCCCCCGACAGTCAGCAGTTCTTCATTCACTCCTTGAGGAAGAGACGGGTTTATTTCTGTGGCGTCTGGAGGAAGTGGGGCCTCGACTCTGAATCAGGGGATTCAAATCTGAGAAATGTTAGACAGGCTGACACCGTCTCTTCTTTTAGGCCCATTGACATGAACTTTCAACTGAAAACGCTTCAATTTCCTGCTTTTGTTTCAGAAAATTTGGATGTTTTTGCTTGTCTGTTTCCACGGCAACGACAGAAACAGTGAAGACGATTTGCTTTTCATGTTGGGCCACTGGTGAGTGCTGAGACCACACACACACACACACACACACACACACACACACACACACACACACGCATGTCAGGCCCCTGTCTGTCTCTGGTGAACTCTGTTTCTGCCTGTTCTTCCCTGTGTGTGTTCATCGTCTCCGTTGTTTGGGTGTGACGTGTCTTCCTGCCTCCTGCTCCAAGGCGCCTCCCCCTTATGTTTCCCATCATCCCTCCTCTGTGCATCTCGTTTCCCTCATGTGGCTCACCTGTGTCTCCTCCCTCCTCTCGGTATTTAAAACCTCCCTTCCTCATCTGTCTGCTGCCAGATCGTCTGTGTTGCTCTCTGAACAAGACATCCAGCAACTCCCAGAGTTTCTACCTGCAGAATGGCAGAGCATGAAGAGCCAAGGAGAACGATACAAAAAGAAAAGGCTAGCATGTACTAAGAGTTATGTAGAGTCTGGCTTCATGAAAACTATGGAGGAAATTAGAGCTAAATGCATATTTTGTGGTGAAAAATTGGTGAATGGCCATCATCCAAACCCTGACACTTCCTTCATTAAAGACAAAATGAAATTCAATAAATGGACACAGCAATAATATCACTAATGTTTGTTTATTGGCATTTTCATTTAAAGGGAAATAAATTAAAAAAAAAAAACAACCATCAGTTAAAGTAAATGAAACACCACAAAGGTCAACTGAAAATCAAATAAACTGAATCATGTAAATATTTCATGGTTGACGGCAAATAAATTGTCCTCTGTGCAAATGAAGCACAACAAAGCTCTGAGCTTCAGAATATTCATATTCAGTGGTTTTTGGAGGCTCCACAGGTTGTGTGTGTGTGTGTGTGTGTGTGTGTGTGTGTGTGTGTGTGTGTGTGTGTGTGTGTGTGTGTGTGTGTGTGTGTGTGTGTGTGTGTGTGTCCCGTGATGGACTGGTGGCGCATCAGTTTGTGGATATATTCTTTAAACTGTGGATGTCATGGATCACAGGTCTGTAGGTTCACTATTTTTCAAGAAAATCGTCTCCAAAGTCAATAATCAGTCTCAGGATGCTCAGGATCAGCGTATCAACATCAGGATTGGTAGAAATTTCCTCACTGTAGTTCTTCACAGGAAGGATGAAGTTCATGGGAATCCCCACTTTTGAGCTGAACTCTGCCATCTAGAGTTGAAGGAAAGAAGCTTCTAGAATCAGCGTTCACAGCATCTCAGTGCAGACTGAACAGAAGGCTGGCAGCTCACCTTTTTCTTCACATGCTTGCTTCTGTAGACATTCCTCAGACTTTTCTGAGTTTCAGGACAGGCTTCATCCACTTTGGTGACAATGAGAAGTTGGGGAATACCTGCCGATACACAGATAGACTGGTTCTGAGTTTCTTCTCATTTCAAGTTAATATTAAGCTCGTAGCTGATTTAAAAAACAAACAAAAAAAAAAAAAAACAAAACAAAACAAATCGACCCAGCTAACCTCGTTTGATTGGTTCTTACCCAAGTCGTTGGCAGCCTCTCTGACGTCCCTCATCTTTTGAAGAACGGAGTCCTGGATCTCCGATGCGTTGGCAGAGAGGATGCAAACCAGGACATGAATTCTATCATCTGGAGACGGTGACTGGTTGTAGCCGGGATCACCACTGCTCAATGGACTTACTGGGTTGAACTGCAAAATGGAAAAACCAGAAGAAACAATCACTTGGACCTCAAATGTAATCACTGAAAAGCCACAACTAAAATGTTTTTGGCCTGTCACACGTTTACTGGTAAAGCAGCTTTGATTCATCAGTTCATGGACTCCAACAGAGCTCTGAGAGTGTTCCGAGTCTTACACCAAGACATCAGCGGTTCATCCTGCAGCTCCTGGAACTCAGATGAAGTATTCACTTGCTACTGATATCACACTTCACATCATGCCTGTTATGCCATGTGTCATGGAGGTCAGTCACGTGATCTTCTGCTGAGTCTTCGCCATGACTGAACTGCTGCTCCTCTTTCATCTGTCGTCTGCCGTCTGTCGTCTGTCTTCTGCCGACCCCTCCTTCACTTCCCCTCTGCTGTCCAGTGCGATGGAGGCTTCTTGGCAGGTGACATGCCAGATCCACCTGCAGCACCTCGGGATTTTTGCTTGAAATGTTTTTTTTTTTTTTTTTTTTTTTTTTTGAAATGGTTTTGGGTTAAAAGATGTGCAGAAATTGACGGAGGCTCCGGGAGTGAAGTGTGGACAGCTTTGTTAAATCCTTCTTGGTCAGTCACCACCATTCTGAACGGTACAGGAGAGAGGTGAGGACCCGGCTGTGGAGGAGTTTCAGTTGGTCTGAGGGCTGCAAGTGGAAGAGCGACGTGCCTTGTTTCAAGATCATTTCTGCTCCATTCATTTATACCTGATTTCCCTGTGTGTTTTCAGTTCTTCCTGTTGTCAGCGTCTGTCCCTGCTCCCTCCTCCCTCTCATCACGGTTCCAGTCTTTCAACTGACCTGTCGTGACTCATCTCCTACTTCCCTGTGATTGATCTTCCCTTTGCCGATGTCCAGTGCTCCTTGTGTTTCTTCCTCCTGTGTTTAGGATGATTTGCCGGTCTCCTGATTCTGCCTCTGACTTCTCATGTCTGGATACCTCTGCTTCGACACGACTTTCTTCAATAAAGACTTTTGAAAAGTCCTTCGTGCCTCAAGTCTGCATTTGGGTCCAAGCCAGTGCCGTCACCATGCTCATCCTGTTGAGAGAGTTTCTGGCCTTGCTGAGATGCTGAGATGACTCTGGATGTCCTGGTCGTCACACCCCTGAACCGGTCTGTACACGAGAGCTCATTATTCCCAGACTGAACTTCTGTTGGTGGCTGCTGCTGATGTATCCCACTTACATCAGAACAATGCAGATAATCTCCTGATCGCAGCACTAGTCATTGGTCATAATGCTGTGACTGATCCATTTTCCTTAGTCAGGAACAAAAGTATTTGGAAGTATGTGAAGTTTTCAAACAAGGACAATCATAAATTAAGACATATAGGTTGTATAGTTCTGGGAACAGGAAGAAACACCAACAGATTGGAAAGATGGACATATGATCAAGTTGCCCAAGAAAGGTGACCTCAGCAGCTGTGAGAACTACAGAGGCATCACGCTCATGTCAGTGCCAGGGAAGGTGTTCAATCGGATTCTGTTGGAGAGGAGGAGGGACGCAGTGGATGCCAGGTTCCGGGACCACCAGGCAGGCTTCAGGCAGGACAGATCCTGTACCAACCAGATCGCCACGCTACGTATTATCGTCGAGCAGTCCCTGGAGTGGAATTCCTCTTTGTATGTAAACTTCATGGATTTCCTCAAGGCTTGTGACAGTTTGCATCATGATACCCTGTGGCAACTCCTCCGACACTATGGGATCCCAGCCAAATTGACACGCATCATCAAGGAGTCTTACGAGGAAATGGCTTGTCAGGTGGTTAATGGAGGCCTTTTGTCACGTCGTTTCGACGTGAAGACCGGTGTTCTTCAGGGGTGCCTTCTGTCGCCGTTCCTGTTTCTCCTCGCCATCGACTGGGTGATGAGGCAGACAACAGATTGACAGAGAGACGGCATCCAGTGGACTCTCTGGACACAGCTGGACGACCTGGACTTTGCTGATGATCTTGCTCTGCTCTCCCACAATCAACAACAGATGCAGAACAAGACCACAAGACTAGCCTCCCATGCCTCCCAAGTCGGCCTCCACATCCACCCCAACAAGACCAAGATCCTGAAAATCAACGCCTCCAGCAGAGAAGCGGTGAAGCTGGGAGAAAGCAACCTGGATGAGGTCGAGACTTTCACCTACCTTGGGAGCGTTATTAACCAGCAGGGAGGAACAGATGCAGATGTTAAGACCCGCATCGGGAAGGCAAGAACAATGTTCATCGCGCTAAAGAACATCTGGCAATCCAACCTTATAATATCTCTCACCAAAATCTGCCTGTTCAACTCCAATGTCAAATCAGTCCTTCTATATGGAGCAGAGACGTAGAGAACAACAAAGACCACCATCAAAAGAGTTCAGACCTTCATCAATTCATGCCTGCAATAAATTCTAAAGATCCACTGGCCAAATACCGTCAGTAATGCAGATCTCTGGGAAAGTACCAACCAAGTGCCAGCAGAAGAAGAGTTCAGGAGGAGAAGATGGCAATGGATAGGGCATACCCTGAGGAAACCATCAACAAACATCATACGACAGGCCTTGACCTGGAATCCTCAGGGGAAGAGAAAGAGAAGCCGACCAAAGGACACCTGGAGAAGAGACCTGGAGGCAGACGCCAAGCAGACCGGCTACAACTAGAGGGAGTTGGAGCGAATCGCCCAGGACCGTGGACGCTGGCGGACTGTTGTGGATGGCCTATGCCCCTCTAGGGATTTAAAGGCAAAGTAAGTAAGTAAGGTTGTATAGTTGTCCTCAAAAGTATTTGTTGCACTGTGAATTTTTTTGATTTTTTTTTTTCATTTTTGAGATGAATTGAACTCACTATCAAGTTTGTTGTTGATTTATCTTTCAGCAACAAGAAAAGACTAAACTCAATACACAATTAATGGGTTTCTTTAATCATCGGTTGGGTAGACATAGTTTTGTATGATTGCTTTTAGATGACCCTTGAACATGTTGATAAACTTTCTGCAGGCCTCCTGTCGGATGTTGTCTTGGTTTGGGTCACGTTGGTTGGTTTTGTTGCCTTCATTCTGGTCTTCCATCCTTTCTACGAGTTCTCCATCAGATTCACGTGAGGACTGTGACTTGGCCGTTATAGGATGTTCACATCATTGTCATTGAAACATTTCATCACTGCCTTGCTGGTACACTTTAAATTGTTGCACTGCAGTTGTGGCCAAGCTGGAGTTTCTCAGCAGATTTCTTTGTTTTTTTTCTTCAGGGATTCTGATGTAATTCTCCTTTCTCATGATTCCTTGGACCTTGACAGGGTTTTCTGTGCCACAGGAAGAGAAGCATCGCCACAAGGTGATATTTCCACCCATGTGCTTGACAGTGTTCTTTGCTTCTTTTCTGGTTTCAGAGGTCTTCAGCATCCTAAAGGCCAAATAACTGCAACTTTCATCAGACCACAGGACGGGTGAACAAAAGCTGAGCTCTTAATCAGATGACTAGATGAGGCCCCAGATGTTTGTTCCTGAACAGCAGCATCTTCCAAAGCATAGATCCGTGGAGACCTAAAAGACTTGATCGTGGCCTGTGACGACTTCATCCCTACCTGGTCAGGACTGTGGTCTGGGTGTTGTTATTGACCTCTCGGCAGAATTTTCTGAGAAGTTTGGGGTAAATCTTGTACATCATGGTATGCCCACTGAGATTTTGATCAGTGTTGAAACATGTTTGATTAATTATACTCTGAACAGTTGCCACAGGGACATCCTCGTGCTTTGAAATTGCCTTGTAAGCCTTTCCTTTAAAGCTCATGTCCGGAGTTTTGAACGAATTAGAGTTTTTTTTTAATCCAACGTCTCGAGGTTCCGCCCTCCCTCTGCTTTCTGAGCGACCAAACCACGCCCCTTTAATTGTTCACGCATTTTACCCGTGGGATGAAAATGAGAGCCTCCGAGTCCTACAGCATCCTCCATGTTCAGCTGTTTACGGTGGATGTTCAGCAGACAGTGGATATATCCGAGGTAAGCGGGTCGGCTGCTGCGTAGCTAACTCACCTCTGCCTGGGCGAGTGGCCGTGCTCTCTGGCTGCACAAACACGTTGATTGACAGCATGACAAAGTGGAAGCTCGAAATCTATTGGCTGAAGCTGACCGGTGCTTTTTCGGATAACACTGGGGTCTATGAGACGAAGGCGGGCTCATAAATACATTTTTATAATGCTTTATGCTAATATTATATTATAGTATCGAACCAGGCTAACATATTTAAGCTCTGTTAAACAATGACACATACATTGGAAACGAACGGAAACTCCGGAAACGAGCTTTAAAGCTCGTGTCCAGAGTTTTGAAAGAGAGATTTTTTTTTAATCCAACGTCTCAGGTTCCCCCTCCCTCTGCTTTCATGAGCAACCAAGCCACGCCCCTTTAATTGTGCACGCTATTATCTGTCGGGTGAAAATGAGAGCCTCTGAGTCCTACAGCATCCTCCATGTTTAGCTGTTTACGGTGGATGTTCAGCAGACAGTGGATATATCCGAGGTGAAAGAGGCGGCTGCTGCGTAGCTAACTCTCCTCTGCCTGGGCGAGCGGCCGTGCTCTCTGGCTGCGCGCACACTTTGATTGACGACACGAGAATGCGGAAGCTCGAAGTCTATTGGCTGACGCTGACCGGCGCTTTTTCGGATAACATGGGGGTCTATGAGACGAAGGCGGGGCTCATAAATAAATTTTTATATTGCTTGATGCTAATATTATATTGTAGTATCGAACCAGACTGACACATTTAAGCTCTGTTGAAAAATGATACATACGTTGGAAACGAATGGAAACTCCGGACACGAGCTTTAAAGCCCGTTCATGCTTCCCATGTCCGCATGTGTGCGCATTGCACGTTGGTCCTTGTGAAGTGGATCCCTCCACGACCAAAACACCTCACCAAACAAAGATGGACGCCAACTTTGAAAAGTGACTCTGTGAAGCTATCAGGCCGTAGCCCCGTCTACAAAGACATCCAGACACTGAAAAACTCGACAGAGATAGCAAACTCTGTCAGGAGGGATGAGAAGGCCTGCTGACAGAAGGGAAAGTTTCTCCATGATCGCTTGGATGCCGCTCACATGATTCAGAAACAGAAAAAGTGGCAAAATAAACAAATACTTGCTCTAAATGTAAGGAAGTGGAAGCACGTGCATATCAGTGGTATGCTACGCTCCAAAGCAGACACAGACACGCAGGTGCTAAAAGCTTGATCCAGGCTTTACTGTGGGCGTGCCCGAGACGTTGACGGAGGTCCTCACTAACTTCCTTTGTCTTGGTTAGAAATTGAGAACATTGCACAACAGTAAATACAGCAAAAAGAAGAACAGTTATAGTTGTTTTTATTGTAACTTACCAACATTCAGCTGCTTGCAATTTACTATAAAATGTCGAGTTGACTGAGTCATGATGTATTTTCAAGCTGACATGCTTTGTAGGAGAGAGTTTGGCAGATACCTTGTGATTCTCCATCACGTTTCCCATCATGGCCAGTTTGATGTCGTTCACGTGGACGCCACGTCCACTTCCGTCCTCGATACCCATAATGTCATTGAAGACGAACTTGTAATAGTCACCTCCACCGAGTCTTTTGATCCAATGTGTCTCATACTGCAAAAAATGTAAAAATAACCAACTTTTAGGGTACGTGGTAGACATGTTTACTGTTACAATTACACAAGAAACGCAAACATTTACTTTCCAATAAAACTAGATAACGGACCCCTTCAGGGCCTGTTAGTACGTTTAATCCAGGAATCTATCCAGCCCCTGGTGGACAGTGTAGTATTGCAAGGTTTTGACACTTCGGAGCAGGGTTCATTTCTGGAGTCAGGTTCAAAGTCCATCTTTAATTTATAGTCCATGGCCAATATATGAGCGAAGAACAGAGAGGAACTAGTAGTAACACTAGAGGAGCCGAACACCAGGCACTCATTGACAGAGCAGTTTCCAGAAGCTGCAAGAACAGACAGACCAACCTGAGCACCGCCTGGATTGATTACAATCAGGTGTCCAGCTCAGAGCCACACACATGTGTAACCCAGGTGAGAAAAGCCCTTTCTTCCTTGGTTTTCCTCATAAAATAAGTTTTTCCTCCCTCACTGTGCGTTGTGACATCACGCGATCACGTGACAGAGCGGGGCCAATAGCAGTCTATAAACACAGGCTGCAGATGGCGGCCGCTAGTCGCGGTAGGGGCACATTTGGAAGGAGGGAGCAGCAGGTTTGTCAGAACGGTACTCACTTAAATCCAATCTAATCATCCTGAAACTAAACGCAGTGCATGTCAGACCGTAGGAGCTGATTACCAAAGCCGTCGGCCGTCTGTAGCTGAGCTGTGCAGAGAACAAAGCGTTAGCATTAGCCCATTCATTCGTTCAGTCATGCCGTCTGTGTTCCGGATATGTTAATGTTAAATGAGCTGAAGCACTGTTATTTATTTATCGGACGATTAATCATCTGTTTGGTGACTATGAATATGATCAATGCACTTTAAAGGCAGTTTTCATTGATGAAGCTGATGTTTTCTCTTTTACAGCCCAGTTGATCACTGGAGCTGTAATGCACTTTGATTGTTTGATACTAGAACACTGATTATATTTATATTATTTATTCAAGTAAATTTTTTATAATGGATATATATATTGTACAATATGAGATTGTTTGTTCTTTGTTTGTTGTTTAGTACAAGCTTGTTTTGATAAGTGTACACTTGAACTCACTGGACCTGGTTTGATGCAGGCCAGGTGGTGATGGCGAGCCAGAAGGCCCAGCCAGGCACAAGAGCCTGAAGAACACTTGGAGAAACAGGCCAGGCGTGGATCCTGCTCTGTCCTGCTCTGCTCTGCCCCGGTCAGGCTGGTAGGGAACTTCACACTGCAGCTGCCCTTCGTTCTGCCCCCGCAACTCATTCACCAGCCACTTTTCAATTACATCCCCTTCCCCAACTTGGATTTCCCTCTGGACACCTCTGGGACCTGAACTGGTTGCTTCTTCCACATGACACACGAGATTCTTATTCATGTGGTTTTCCGGCGGACGATGACGCGCTGCGTTGAGTGATGTATTCATGTAGTATGTAGGTTATTTTTTTCTGTTAAACGTTCATTTGTTTTCTACAACTATCAATTTATTGTTTGTGTTCCTTGTTTGTTATTGTTTCATTTGTCTATTTGCACAAATGTAAAAAAGGTGCCATCACTTCAACCAATACGTGTTCAGTCTTTTATTCTCCACTCCTAGAGCCGAACCGAGTCTTCTGATAAGATCACAGCCCAAAATTTAACAGTAACATGTAGGCTACACATGGACACTGGACTGTCTGGAACTGGACAAGGTCAATGGGACACTTGGAGCCTTCAGAAAGAACCAGTGGTGGTACTTCCTCTTTGCTGCCACCTGTTTCAGATCTACTTTTTTCTTCCCTTTCCAGACCCAGACACTAAAATGTGGGTGAGATTAAGTCTTTTCTCCAGTGACGATAAATCTTTGTACACAACACATGCAAGGCGTGTGAGTGAAGCTCGCAGTTTTTAAGTACCTTTTTGGTGAGACTTTGACCTTCAACAGACTGAACCGTGCCGGTCATGGCCCCGGCAGACATCCTTCCCCGTAAGGTGGTGCTGACAGAGTTGATGAAGCTGGACTTTCCTGCCCCGACTGGCCCGTACAGCATGACTCTGAGCTGTGAGACGTCCTCACGCTGAGGCTGGTAATCCCTTGCATACTGGAGATCTCTGGTATTGTCTCTGATGGAACGATGGAGAGAAATAGAGAAAGTAGTTTATCATCATAATGTCTATGAACAGGTTGTTTACAGCTTTTAGCTAATCGTTTTAATCTTGTTAAAAACAAGTCTATCTCTCCAGGACAAGGCTGCTCAGACACAGTTCCAGTCAATGGAACCAGTGAACCATGTGCACCAGGTGCTTGGTTTTATACCCACGCATGGGCCACCTAGTGTCTTCAGGAATATCCACAACAACTGTCCCAGTGGGTCAGTCCCCGTAATATTCCACATGTAACTGTGTGGAGAGATAGTCTCTTCATCATGGTTATTACAAAGTAACTGAACGGTCTGTCTGTAATCAGACTTCCATCTGAATGCTTTGAACATTTTGAGCGAATATAGTGAAAAAGTGTAGAAAAGAAAATGCAACTTCCTGCCTGTCTCTATTGAGAGGAGAGTGAGATGAGTGCCTCTCTGCCAAAGAACAAACACACTCGCAATTCAATGTTCACTTCTTTTGTTAACTTCTTGAAAATTTCAGAGTCTTGCCCCCCCCCAAACATATCATACTTTATCGAACGCTGCCATTTTTTTTCTGTCTACAATGTAAACGTAGCCTACAGGTCAGGTGACAGACTGGCCTACAGCAGGGCCCCGGCAGAGCTGAAGAAGGGCATCCAGCAGGCCAAACACAGGTACAGTCAGCGCACTGAGGAGCACTTCACTGACAACAACCCACAGGAAATGTGGAGAGGCATCAGAACCATTACGGACTCGAAGGACAGCAACCAGCAGGTCAGCCTCGACCCCACTCTGTCAGACACCTTGAACAGTTTTTTTGCACGCTTCGACACACCTGGCAGCACAGAGACTGTTCACCTGCCTCAGCCTGAGGGGCAGCCCCAGCCCATCATCCTGCTGCAGCACCAGGTGAGCGCCACTCTATGAAGGATCAACACCAACAAGGCCTCAGGACCAGATAAGGTGTCAGGTCGGGTCCTGAAGCTATGTGCACATCAACTGGCTGGTGTTTTTGTGGACATTGTTAACCTGTCCCTACAGCTAGCTTTGGTTCCTGTATGCCTCAAGTCCTCCATCACTGTGCCTGTGCCTAAAAAACCTGCTGTCACCTGCCTCAATGACTAGCGCCCTGTTGCTCTGACCCCGGTAATTATGAAGTGCTTTGAGAGGATTGTGACAAGTTACATGAAGGAAGTCATCCCTGCTACTCTGGACAGACATCAATTTGCCTACAAAAAGAATCGTTCGACAGAGGATGCAGTCTCATTAGCACTGCACACGGCCCTGACCCATCTGGCGTGTCCCAACACTTATGTTAGGATGCTATTTGTGGACGTCAGTTTGGCTTTTAACACTGAAATCCCGGAAAAGCTGCCACTGAAGCTCCACAGCCTTGGTCTGTCAGCCTCTTTGAGACTCTGGATCAAAGACTTTCTCACCCACAGGCTCAAGTGGCGAGAATTGGGGACCAGACATTGATCCTGACCAGGGGACACCACAGGGGTGTGTGCTCAGCCCGGCCGTTTTCACACTATTCACACATAACTGTTCCGCTTTTCACCCCAAAAACATGGTTGTGAAGTTTGCAGACGACACCACCGTAGTGGGTCTCATATCGGACAATGATGAGACTCACTACAGAGAGGAGATCCAGCACCTAACGGGATGGTGTTCACACAACAACCTCATCCTGAACACCAGCAAGACCAAGGAGGTCATTGTGGACCTTAGGAGATCCAGGAGGATGGAACACACCCCTCTCTACATTCATGGGGAGGAGGTGGAGCGGGTGGACAACATCAAGTTCCTGGGCCTCCACCTTACATCTGACTTCACTTGGTCCACACACACATCCCTCCTGGTGAAGACCCACCAAAGGCTCTTCTTCCTCCGGAAGCTGAACAGGACTGGACTCCCCCCTCAGCTTCTGACGAACTTCTACAGAGTCACAACTGATAGCATCCTGTGTCTGAGTGCAGCAGTGGTACGGAAACAGCACGGGGTAGGAAGGTGTTGGCCAGGGTGGTGAAAACAGCACAGGGGATTGTGGGTAGTCCTCTGCCACATCTGGACTCAATTTACGACAGTCGAGTTTGAAGGAGGGCTGGTCCTATAGCTGCAGACCCAGACCCCCCGCCCAGTTACACAAACAGACTGAAGCACAGCTTCTTCCCCAGAGCTGTGAAGTCCATCATCCCAGTTCCTCACACATCCCCCTCCCCCAACAGCCGGTCACCTTAAAGATTTCATTTCACGGTGCACTAGTCACTTTTTATTCTGCTTCAAAACTTATTTATTAAGACTTTTTTCTAGATGTCTTTTTTGCTGTGTGTTTGCAAGAGCTGCTGATCGAAATTTTGTTGTTGTTGTTTTTGTTGTTTGTTGTGCTCGCACAGTGACAATAAAGATTCTTGATTCTTGATTATTGAACGTGAGATGTGGTATCTGGTCCAGTCATTGTTTATCCACAAAACCTGTTTCCATAGCAAAAAATTTTGGAATTTCCTTCTATAAATGCGCAGGCAAATCTACTCCCTCCCAGTTTAAAATCTTTTTTATTTTTTTTTATTATTATTTTTTTTTATTTTCAGATTTGTGTTTCCATTCATGGTTATTTTCGTTATTTTTTAAAATTCAGAAAAGAACAGGTGGATGGAAACCCTCTCTCTGTTTCTGTCTGTGTCTGTCTCTCCCTCCCTTCTCTCTCTCTCTCTCTCTCTCTCTCTCTCTCTCTCTCTCTCTCTCTCAACACACTGACTCCATGTTATTTGTTGTTTGTTTTTTCTTCTCCTCTTCTCCACCAGGCTTCTATCATGTGAGGTTTCATTTCTCTCAGGAGAGTTTTTCTTCCTGCTCATGTGGGATTGTTGGGATCTCTCCTCTGCACATATTTCTACACCAGACCCTTCAGTTAACCTCACCAATGATATATTTGGTCTGAAAAATGCTTGTTTTTGTTGATATTGTAAAAATTTGATGTACTCACCCCCAAGACAGCTTTCTCCATTCTGTGTCAAAAGCTGACAAGAAAGTTGATTTTAAATCAACATTAAACAAAAAGAAAGAAAATCTATCAATGTCAAGCAACTAAGAAGCAGGTTTTCACTTACTGGGAGAAGGTGGTGGTGATGGTGATGGTTGTCGTGCTGGTGGACCAAAGAACACTGCAAAAGGAAAACAATGCTCTCTCAGTTTAACACAGTTCTGCTGACAGTTTCATCTCAGAATTTAAATAGAAAGGAAAGGGTCTTTTCTCACAGAAATAAAACTGAAACGTCTACAGTCTGAGACTCTATTTACAACGATTTCAAGTAGAAATAAAAAACTTTCATCGCATTTTCTTTGTCTGCTTACAGAGCGGTGCTCCGAGTCTCTAGTTTTAGACTCATGGTTTGTCCATACGAATGTCCATGTTCTCTCAATGTTAATGTTCAGAGTGTACTGTTCTCTGCACCGTGTGTGTGGTTTCATTGCAAAACCAAACAACAGCACTAACTAGTGGACCAACATGAAAACTGCATTGTGCTCAGTGTTTCTGCTGTTGAAATGAAGCCAGAATGAAAAACTGTCGTGGAAACGGGGCCTCAGCTTCTGACAATTGTGATGAATTGTTCAAGATGGTTTAAGTATTATCTGGTTAATGTGCTGTGATAACTGTTGCTGCAGCAAACATCGTCATCTTAATCTCTGACTGCTAATCTGGGGTCAGATCAGGGGAGCAGCAGCTTTAGCAGGGCTGACCAAACTTCCTGTTGCAGAACCACATTCAGCAGAACAAAACAGAAAGTCTTTCCATCATTTGGAAATGAAATGGATGATTTATGTGTTTTACTATTCAAACAAACTTGTGTTTCTTGGCAGGAAAGTGCTAAAAAAAGAAAAAAGACACCATAACATGGGTTACAGTTGGTATGCTGACCATCATGAAAGAGGAACCTTTTCATCCTGCAGTGACTGCTACGGCACCTGAGGGAAGCAGAGTCACAGAAAATGTTAGTGTGGATGGTTTGGACTCATATATTCTATATGTAGCTACGCAAAATGCACGAATAATCTATCGATTGGAAAAAGAAGTCCTCCTTCCTCAGATTGTCTCATAGTGGAAAGTCTAAACTGCTCTTCTTCACTGACCCATGCTACTTTAAACCTAACATCAATTACAAATCAATAATATTGAAATTAAAGAGGCTTCTTGCTCTTTTAGGTGATGAGAGGCTGTCATGGGGAAACCACAGCCAAGATGTCTCCAACAAAGTGATGAAGTCCCCTGGTTTTATCGATTAGTCAATAAGTCTGTCAGTGTAATATGTCCACACCTCTCACACTGTCACAGATCTCCGCTCCAAAAACAATCATCTTGAAATGTTTCAGCTGTTTTCCATGAAGTAAATTGTCTGTTCTCCTGCTCATTGTTTCTTCATCCTTTGTTATTTTTATTTCCACTACAGTCATGTCTATTTCTGAAGAGGATTTCATTTCAGCCTGTTCTGCTTCTTTCCTCTCCTGCAGTTTGGTTTCATCTGCTTCAAAATCTGCAGTTTACCGTATTGGCCCGAATATAAGACGATGTTTTTTTTCCAGAAATAGCATCCTCAAAAGTGGGGTTGTGTTATAATCGCGGAACTTACGGTAGATGGTCAATACCCATCCGCGCCGCTAGATGGAGCCAAAGTATCACTGAGCAGAGAGCGAGTGGAGCGATGAAATGAGATCAAATGATCTGATGAAAATGGCGGATCATCTGGAACAAAGGGGCTGAACGCTGGACAACTGAGCAACAACAGAGGAGAAGTAATGATACCAACTTTAAACTGATGGTGATCAACGCAGCAGAATCATCAAACTACTGCCAAGTCGCCAGGAGGTCTGGTGGAGCAGAGCCTCGTTCGATATAGAGCACAGAATAAACGCCTACAGATGCTAACACTACGAGAAAAGCTTTCCGTGGTCCCGAGAGAGACGCTTCAGAGAGACTGATAGAAGGGTGAGTGAATACGTCACTGAAAAACGGAAAGACGGAATGTCCACCACCAGAGCCTGATTCAGCTGAAGGCACTGGGAAGTTATTTACATCATTTATGCAGTTTTGACCCCTTGAGGCTTCTTGTTTGATGCTTATTGTTTCTTATTTTGAGAAAGAATATATTTTTTATTCAGTACTGTAGTCATATTTTTTCATTTTATATCTCCTAAAATTTTATCTCAGTTGTGAGTTTTTGAGTTTATAATAATTGTTAGGGATGAGCGAGTACACCACTATCTGTATCTGTATCTGTTTACCCTGTCGGTACCCGATCCGTACCCGGAACACGATCCGTACCAGACGCCTCTGCGCATGCGTCAGCACCCCGCACATGCGCAGAAGTGGGCGTATTTTACGACACTCTGCGGTGGTAATTAACTATAAAAATATATATTTTAATTGCTGCCAACTGTCACACATTGGCCGGATTCACACGCTCCCACGCCACATCCTCCATTTCTCCCGCTGAAATGTCTTTTCAGGGACTTTGTTTTAGATTTCGGCTCAAAAGTGATCTGTGATCTACCTGTTCAGCCTGTGAACTCGCGATCGTTTAGTTTCGTCTCAGAGGCCGTGCAGAGATGAAC
Source organism: Salarias fasciatus (assembly GCF_902148845.1). NCBI lineage: Eukaryota > Metazoa > Chordata > Actinopteri > Blenniiformes > Blenniidae > Salarias > Salarias fasciatus. The sequence goes on along the minus strand of NC_043760.1, from coordinate 3,572,802 downwards.
TAACGCCGTCAGGTATGTGTGTTTTCAGTATTTATGCTCTTAAAGTTATAATTACATTTTCTTATTAGTTTATGTCTGTTGTGAGAACATTTTAAGGCGTTTTGAGCGCTTTGTGGGCCCTATTCGGAGGGTTACATGCTTAATTAGTGAAGCTGCTTCACTCTGTCCTCACAGCCGCTGCTCCTTGTTACCATCTGGTCTGTATCGATGCTGATCAATCAGGGACTCCAGAGCAGGATTCACTATTGTTTATCAGTTTTGGGATACACCTGTTGTTCTTATGAGTTCGTTTGCAAGCTGAAATGTGATCAAATAAAACTAAACAGACATATCTCTACAGTTACTATGCATTCAATAATTCCTGTCTACAGGACTGTCTCAGAAAATTAGAATATTGTGATAAAGTTCTTTATTTTCTGAAATGCAATTAAAAAAACAAAAATGTCATACATTCTGGATTCATTACAAATCAACTGAAATATTTCAAGCCTTTTATTATTTTAATATTGCTGATTATGGCTTACAGCTTAAGAAAACTCAAAAATCCTGTCTCAAAATATTAGAATATCATGAAAAAGTATACTAGTAGGCTATTTAACTAATCACTTGAATCGTCTAAATAACTCGAAACACCTGCAAGTGTTTCCTGAGCCTTGAAAAACACTCAGCTTGGTTCAGTAAACTAAATCACAAGTATGGGGAAGACTGCTGATCTGACTGCTGTCCAGAGGACCATCACTGACACCCTCCATCAGGAGGGGAAGACACAAAAAGACATTTCTCAAAGAGCAGGCTGTTCACAGAGTGCAGTTTGAAAGCACATTCATTTCTTAAGCTGTAAGCCATAATCAGCAATATTACAATAATAAAAGGCTTGAAATATCTCAGTTGATTTGTAATGAATCCAGAATGTATGACATTTTTGTTTTTTTAATTGCATTTCAGAAAATAAAGAACTTTATCACAATATTCTAATTTTCTGAGACAGTCCTGTATGTGTAGAACTTAAGAACAGTTTTATGGTCACTTGTTAACGATTTGTTTTCACATGTTAAAAAAGGGGAATTACAATACACTTGTTTGTGATATTAACCTGTTCGGAGACAGTCACTGGTTCACTCCTGTAGGTTTAATAAACCAACATGAGGTTTGATAAGACAGGGCCAGTGGCAGGAGGAAAGAGGGAACAGGTTTTATCAAGATCAAAATCGCCTCAGGACGACAGAACTCGAACAGCTTTGTTGTTTGCTGATTCAGTGAAAGGAAAACAAGAAAACAGTAACATTTAAGAGCTGATTCCCTCTGTTCTGTGTCCAGTCTTCATAGATGATGGAGCTAAACCTGTCCCAGAAGTTTGTCACCATCACAGGGCTGGTCCTGGTCCTGGTCCTGGTCCTGCCCCACTCCGGTGCAGATGCAGTGTGTTTTCTGTGGTGGGACTAAACAAGACCAAGACCAGGAACAGCTTGGCTCTGGTTGGAATCCTGGAGTCCTGGAGCCCTGCTTCAAGTGGGAGCCCTTCCCCTCCCCAGCATCTGGGCCTCAAAGACCACGACTCAGTACAAGAAGACTCAGAGCTTCAACATTTTGACTACAGCATCTTTTATCCACAACCTGAGACAGAGTAATGGGATTACAGTTTGCACATAGATACACCAGCCTTACAATACTACACTGCTAAATAATATTACATAGAAATTGAATAAGTTTTGTTATTCCTTGCTCCTTTTCAGACCATTTTTGTTTGTATTCTGTTCTTTGTTTTTCAATTCATTTTTTAAATGTTTGAAATAAATTCCTTCTCTTATTCATAAATGCAAATTACATTTTGTTGTCTGTGGATTTGTTCTCTGCACACTGGAGTTGAGTGTAATCAAATGTAATTAAAAATAACTGCAGCGACAAGACTTTTCTCTGGTCTGTGTAACAGTGTGATGTAATGAAATTACGCAACTGTTGTGTGTCAGATGTTTACTATTGAAACTGTGTTGGTGTAACGTCACATCTGTCTGATAATGTACAAAGTCATAAAGTGTGGAGAGCCAGGTACCAGGCCCTGGAGAATGGGACACTGCCTGCAGGAGGACTGCAGAGGCTCAGACTTCACTGTCCAGAGAGGCTCCATTCACCACAGGTACATTTAGCTGAACTGAAGTGTGTGTTGTCACACACAGTGAAAGCCTTCCGATTCAACAGTCTATTATGATTACATTCTTTTTAAAGCTTCTTTTCACAATTAATGTTAATAAAAGCAGATGTGCAGCCCTTGGTTTAGTCGGATAACACTGTCCACATAAAGAAAGTGATAAAACAATGTGGGTGATGTCGATAAGTATTAAATTAATCACAAGCAAAACTTTGAAATAAAAATTACTGTGTAATAAATAATTTTCATAATGTATTCCGTTGCTGAGACTGACTGAGGACGCTAATATATATTTTAGTCTTCATTTGGCGTGTCCTCCCTGTGTTGTAAACTGTTTTCTTGTCTGTCTCATCTGCTGATCGTCTGCCCGTCCTGCAGAGGGATCTCTCCTCTGTTGCTCACACTGAGTTTTCTTCCATCATTCGTGGTTGAGAGTTTTCTTTGGGAGTTTTATCTCAGTGGATGTGAGGGTATAAGGGCAGAGGATGTTGTTATGATGCTGTGTAAAGCGATTACAGACAAATTATTTGTAAAAATGGCTTTACAAATAAAATTACCTGGCTTTGTTTAACCATTTAGAGTTTAGCTTGATGGTATTTTTAATATAAGATGTTTAAATGATCATTTCTGTGTGAGATAATAGGATAAATTTATCTTTCTAAACTAGACAGACACACAGATCGTTTTTTAAGTATGTAATTTTGCTAAACTTTAAACGGACATACGCCTTAATAAAGTTTGTCCCAGTAGAGTTGCCGTAACGAGCTGTCTCGCCGTAAATCATGTCGTGATGATGAGGGCACATGCGCAGAAGCGTCTGGTACGGATCGTGTTCCGGGTACGGATCAGGTACTGACATACCCATCCAAATTATCTGTATCCGTATCTGTACTCGGAGGGGGCGTGGCATGAACCGGAAGTGGGCGTGGTTTCACCGGAAATGGGGTCGGGCAGTAATTGGCACATTATTTTAAGTCTGAAATTGATATGGATTGCTCAGAAGTTGCTATATTTGTTCTTTATTTGAAAACTATTTACAGAACCGTTTCAATGATACAATGTACAAGTTTTTTTTTATTTTAGTCAGAACATGAACATTTTAAAGTTATATAAATGATTATTCATTCACACAACAGCCTCAGAATAAAGATTTGATTTTTTTTTTTTGTCACAATAGTAAAATAACTATTTACAGAACAAGTATTTTTTTTGAGGCAGAACATGAATATTTTAAGTGTATGAATTAATTTACATAACAGCTTCTCTATAATTCTTGTCTGGACTCCAGCTGGAGTCCAAGGAAAGGAACAGGCTTTCCTGGGTTGGGACTGCCTCCCCCCATGATCCCCACCAGAATCTCCCCGGTGTCCCAGGAAGCCTCTGATCCCCCCTGCTGAGCTTCCTGGTCCTGTCCGCGGCTGCAGCCCCGATCGTAGTGAACCTCGGTCCAGTTATCATCTCTCTCCCACAGATCACAGCCTCCCGCTGGAGCACAAGCCAATTAATATGAAAAAATTAGAGAAAAAAGGAAAAGTAAAACTGCGAGGGAAAACTAAACTTTACCCCCCCCCCCCCCCCCCCCCCCCGCCCCGAAAAAAAACCTGAGCGTGCACAGTCGCGCGACATTTCGACTTTAAAAGGTTTTCCTCAGGCACAATGCAGCGACAACGAAATATAAAACCTAGTTTTTAATTTACCAGCACTGATTGGTTCTCTGACAAGGATCCTGTCGTCTCAGTCGAGCACGGAGCAGAATGAAAGACCAGTGAGGATCTCCCATCAGCAAGAGGACGAATAATGACGGACAATGCTCGGGTCATACTCGGATTCGAAAAAAAAATGCATTATCCGTAACGATTACTCGTTTAAAACGAGTATTCGGCTCACCCCTAATAATTGTATAATAAAAAGTCGTTTTATGAGTGACCTCATTGTCTTCGGCATTTTTTTTTCCCCAAAATGATCTTTGAAAAATAGGGGTTGTGTTATAATCGGAGTTGTCTTATATTCGGGCCAATACGGTATTCTTATAAATGGTAAATGTTTTTCACTTTACTCTTTAAATCATGTTCACCCATTCAGACACACTTTCACACACCAGTGGAGTCAGCTGCCATGCAAGGAGCTCAGTTTGTACAGGAGGACAAAGGGAGACAAGGAATTTCTATTGAGAGTCGACCACTACACCAACGATTCAATTCAAATGCTTTCCAAAAAGTAAGATAGAGGATGAGACCAGAATTATAATTTGAGAAGAGAAACAGATTAAAGTCTTACCTGCTGCTGCTGCTGGACGAGGAGAAAGACTGAGTCCACTGTGAGGAGAGAGGGAACTTTAATAGAGCCTTCATCCACTTTCACTTTCTCTTATGATTCCGGGAAGCCACTCTGCTTCACTGGAAATCAGCCGGTGAGAAAACAGGAGATGCACTGGCACTGGCACCATAACTGTTTCAAAAGCTTTTTTTTTGTTTAAAAGACATAGTGCATCCATGTTAATCAAGTCAATACAAACAATTGTTCACAGATAAAGGTCAAAATTAAGCACAAAAAATGGTGTGTGTGTGTGTGTGTGTGTGTGTGTGTGTGTGTGTGTGTGTGTGTGTGTGTGTGTTCTTGTATTTCTATCCTTGTCGGGGCCAAATGTCCCCACAAGGATAGCAAAACGTGGAACGACGTGCCTTGTGGGGACCTTTTTCCGGTCCTAAGTAGGAGAAACAGTGTTTTCTTGACCATGTTGTTGTTACTGAAAAAAGTAAAAGTGCAAAAACATTTCTTTAGGGTTAGGCTGTGTTGTGGTGTGGGTTAGGGTTAGGGTAAGGGTCAGGGTTAGGGGCTAGACATGAATGGGAGTCAATGGACGGTCCCCACAAGGATAGAAATACAAGACTGTGTGTGTGTGTGTGTGTGTGTGTGTGTGTGTGTGTGTGTGGGGAGGGGGGGGGGATTTTAATCAACAATTAAACACTACAATGAAATAAAGAATAAGTAAAAATAAAATGAGGAGACCTAAAGCAACAAAAGTAAAATAGAAAAATAATAACCGTCTGCTCATAGACATTGGTATCAGCCGGTATGAAAACACCACCTTGATGAGACGGCAGAATGTGGTCATGTCAGATAAACAAGGCATCAGTGACAGCAATCAGGGGGCGTGGCAAGATGGCGCCACTGTGTACCGGCAGCCGTCTACCCGCTCTGCTTAAACTGCTAATTGTTGCTGCTTTATTTTGTATTTTGTGCCAGGATATCTCTGCTTTGCTAGTGTATGATCGCCAGGTACTCATTGATCTGAACCGATCTTATGGGGCCTGGTTAAGCCGCAATTGTGAGGATCAAACATCCAAACCTCCTCCTCACCTGGCCTCAGTACCAGCTTACCTGCTGCGCTCACCTGTCTCAACGCGGAAGAGGAGGACCAGAAAGCGCGGAAAACGCGGAGGCGTTCTCGTCAGAATCAGGGCATGCTGGAGATCTACTTCGGGGATTACCCCTCTCCTCTGTACGCCATAGGTGAAAGTAAGCCGGAACGCACCGGAACGCCGTGCCGGTAAGAAATATACTGGCCTCTTCTACCGGAACGCCCCGGAACGCCTCTGAAAAGCAACTTTCACTCATGCATACAAAGCGAGCCCTTTCTTTTTTCAAGCAAATTTGACCGAAATAAGTGTAAAATTGATGAATACATAAAACTCATCTCCAGACTACATCTTCTGTGACATGTTGAACAAGGTTAATGCGCCTGACGAGCACTGGAGTCCTGGCTTACCGTGACAGGTTGCAGCTTGTAGCGGCAGTCTCTCGCTGCAGCGTAACGTTAATCCAATGTCCACTGTTGTGTGTTTTTTGCAGACAACAGGGAAGTCATTTTTGCAAAATAAACAAAACATAAATCCACAAGTAATAAATTGTGAGGGTTCACGCGTCGTAAAATATTCTCCGTCTCTCTGTCATGCCAGCAGCATCACTCCTTCTGCAAACAAGCACACGTGGAAGTGAGGTAAACTCAATGCGTTCTTTTCATTGGATGGCTGGTTGCCTAGGTGATGTAAGGACACTCCCCCCGTCCCCGTCTGAAGAGACAACCAGGACAGGTCAAAAATGCAAAGAAAAATTAAAAAAACATTAAACTAAAAACAATATATATATATATATATATATATATATATATATATATATATATATATATATATATATATATATATATATTGTTGCGGCGGCAGGCGCCGCTGGGGGCCGCCATACCTTTTGGTGCCGAAAGGCATCATGGGAGGGGATTGTTTGGGCCGTTTCAAGATGTATTTTGTATTAAAATGTGTTAAAATGTACTTCGTTTTGTTATAGGTGTGTTAAGTTATTGTTTTTCTATGTGTTGAAGCCGTTTTTCCGGTCTTTTTATGTTATGTTTCATTTACGTTATGTTGGACCAACAGTGAGAAGGGTCGGTGTGAGAGTGACCTGGCCTCTGTGCCAATATTGTTTGGTGAGAGTGACATACTCTCAGTATACATTAGGAGGTACAACAATAAAAGCTTTGGATGAGCGTAAGATCAGCAGTCCTTGTTAATTGTTGCCTCCATTGTGAACAGGCCACTGCCTCCATCACATTATGTATTATTTTTAAACATTCAAAATAACATTCAAACAATTAGAAAAGCATTATGCTTTCAAGGATGTCAAAAAAGAGAAGGATTTATCAATATCTGTCTTGTACGATGCTTGCACGCTTTGCACACAAACTAAAACATTTTTTTGAGTTGCACAGTTCCTGCAAGAATCTTATCTTACTTTCACCCCTGCTGTACGCCTGGATGCCCCGCGCTCCAAGGAGCGTACGGATTGCGGTGGCTTCAGCCTGTGGCTCCCGGCACCTGCCGCTAGCAGCGCCGCTGCACAAGCGCCTCGCCAAGCACCGCGCCGTGGATTCTGGATCTCTCCGGCTGCTGAGCCGAACCTCTCCACGGGCCTGCGAGGATGTGACTCTGCGCCTGGGCCTGCTGAATGCTAGATCGCTAGCCAACAAAACATTTATTCTCAACGATCTCTTCACGTCACGGAAGTTGGATTTTATGTTGCTCACGGAGACCTAGCTGGTGAGTCGACCCCGTTCTCCGAACTTTTACCTCCTGACTGCTTTTATCTCAACTCACCCCGGACCACGGGTAGAGGTGGAGGACTGGCAACCGTGTACAAATCCAGCTACACCTGTCGGCAGGTCCCGGCAGATTCATTCTCCAGCTTTGAGCTTCAGACATTTGTGATAAACTTTGATACTCCAGTCATGTACGCGTTGGTGTATCGCCCCCCAAAGTTCAACAAAGATTTTATTCAGGATTTTACAGACTTTCTATCAAGTTTGTCCCTGAACTTTGATCAGTTTTTAATCGTTGGGGACTTTAATATTCATGTCTGCTGTGAATCCAGACCTCTGGCCAAGGACTTTTTAAATCTGATTGATTCTTTTAACCTGACACAGTCGGTGTCGGGCTCTACGCACGTCAAAGGGCACACCCTGGACTTGGTGCTGTCCCATGGTCTTAATGTAAGCATGATTGATATTTGTGAAACGCACATTTCGGATCACTCTGTGATACTATTTGCGGTGACGCTGTCTCAGTGCGTGGTCGCTCCGCGCGCTCCAGCTCGTCGGTTGCGCACAATTAATTCCCAGACAGCCTCCTCGTTTGCTGACACTTTCAGTGAAATGTATCGCTTTGACGTGCAAAATCTCTCTTTGGATGAACTTCTTTTACATTTTCATAGCACTTGCACGAACGTTTTAGACGCGGTAGCTCCTTTTAGGCTAAAACGCCATAAGCCCAATGCGCAACCCTGGTTAAATGAAGTGACGCACAACCTCAGACGCGCATGTGGGCGCTCTGAACGGCAATGGAAGAAGGACCGTCTACAAGTCTCCATGCAAATACTAAGGGACAGGCTCATGGAGTATCAGAGAGCAGTTAGAGCTGCAAAAAGTGCTTTTCTGTCAAACCTGGTGTCCACAAATTATCACAAACCCCAGTTGCTTTTCAACACGCTGACATCTGTTGTAAACCCGTGTGATAAAATCATTCCTGCGCCCTCAGAAACCCTTTGAAAATTTCCTGTCATTTTTCACAAACAAAATTGCTGCTCTCAGATTAGCTTCTTTGTCCGTAGAGGACCCACCGGCTCCATCAGTCTGTCATTCCAGCTTTGACTGTTTTGAACCTGTGTCTCTAACTGAACTGACTAAAATAGTTCAGCAGCTGAAACCCTCTTCTTGTCCTCTGGACATCGTCCCGAGTCGCTTGTTTAAGGATGTGTTTGATTGCATTAGTCCTTGTATTCTGCAAATGGTGAATGTCTCTTTAATGTCTGGATGTTTTCCGTCATCACTGAAACATGCTGTTATACAGCCACTCATCAAAAAGATGAACCTGGATCCAAATGTGTTGTCTAACTTTAGACCTATCTCAAAGCTGCCCTTTGTATCCAAAGTTTTGGAGAAAGCCGCCTATAACCAATTGCAGACTTACCTTGATTTAAACAAAATTGGAGAAAAGTTCCAATCAGGGTTCCAACTGCGACACAGCACTGAAACTGCCCTTTTAAAAGTTTTTAACGACCTTCTTTTAACTGTTGACGCAGGAAAATCTGCTGTCCTTCTGCTTTTAGACTTGTCCGCCGCTTTTGATACTGTGGATCACAGCATCCTCCTGTCCCGCCTGAAGACACATGTAGGCATCAAGGGTTCAGCACTAAACTGGTTTCGATCCTATCTCTCTGATCAAAGCTTCTCTGTAAATCTGGGCCAATACACATCCTCTGTGTCTTCCCTGAATTATGGTGTTCCCCAGGGTTCAATACTAGCACCTGTCCTGTTTGCTCTATACATGCTCCCTTTGGGTTTTATCTTCAAAAAACATAAAGTCTGCTTTCATTGCTTTGCAGACGACATCCAGGTTTATTTACCTGTTACGTCCAGTAACTGTCAATCTGCAGTAAAAAAACTGCAGGACTGTCTCAGTGACGTCCAGACATGGATGAGTGCTAACTTCCTGAACCTAAATAAGGACAAAACTGAGATTTTGGTATTTGGTCCCAATAATCCCCTGCAAGGACAAGACAGTACTATTGGTCCTTTGTCCTCCTTCTGCCGTCCTTTCGTGAGAAACTTGGGGGTGATGGTCGACCCTTTGTTTAAGTTTGACAAACACATCAGTTCTGTCATCAAGACCAGCTTTTTCCATTTGAGGACTCTGGCCAAAATCAGATCTTATCTTACCCTGGCTGATTTTGAAAGAGTGATCCATGCTTTTATAACTTCTCGTTTGGATTATTGTAATGCGTTGTATGTTGGGCTGGACCAGGGCAGGAACTAGGGCTGGACCAGGGACCAGGGCTGGACCAGGGCAGGAACTAGGGCTGGACCAGGGACCAGGGCTGGACCAGGGCGCCCTGCAGCGCCTGCAAAGTGTACAGAATGCTGCTGCCCGGCTCCTGACTAAAACAAAGAAGCAGGAGCACATCACCCCTGTGCTGTGCACTTTACACTGGTTACACTTTCGGTTTTTATTCTTTTGTTTCTATGACTGTTTTTACTGTTCAGCACTTTGCGTTGTTTTTATAAATATGAAAAAGTGCTATACAAACAAAGTTTGATTTGATTTGATTTGATTTGATTTGATTTGATAAATAAAAAGTGCTGGAAACCATAACCAGGCTGGCGTCCTCACTGCGGCCGGACCAGGCAGGCAGTAGCCTGTCACAAAACACATTCAAGAAAAGGTCCCCACGCCTTCCACAACCTCCCATACGAGTGTTGAAGTGAACCTCTCATTTTTTCAAGTTTCAAGCAAGACATAATGTCTGTCAGCCATTCTGTGTGAGTGGGCAGGGTACGATCTCTCCACTTGAGTAGGATCAACTTACCAGCAAGAAGAGACGGAAATGCTTCTGATTCCAGGAAGACCCTCTGCTGCAGAGGAAATCAGTCTGCAAAACATCAGCAGCCAAACTGATGCCCTCACTGAGTGAACATTCAGCTCAACATGTGTTTGATTAAAGACCAGTGACTCCACTCACTGACACTTAAGGATCAAGAACTGTTGACCGATTCATTCTGGCCGTTTGATGAAGTTAGAGAGAAACAAAGCTGAAAAAACGTTCATCTGATGTTATTTCACTGCACTTGAAGCTCTATAATCAGTATCTGATGTCAGTGGGAGGAAGATGCTCGATAATCTGGATGTTCATGGAGGAAGGTGCTCTATAATCTTAGTGGACTTGTTTTCATGTATTTATTAATTTCTGTAAAACAACAAGATGACTGAAAGGTGATGTAGGAAAAAACATTGCCTTGTGTCGTTTTACGTAATCTATCTAATCCATCATAATCCACCTAATCCAGCCGTCTGAGTTTCATTCACTCGATACAGACTCAACATGTTCATTTGTCTCCCCAGAAAGTGAAAGCCTCCTCTCATCAGATTAACAGTTTATTATCGTTGTTTAAGTTGTTTTCAGTCTCATTAGATGTTCAATTTGTGGAGGAAACATGTCTGTAGGCATTTAAATCACTAACAACAGGTTGATATTACAGGAATGAAGAAAACGTGCTGCACTCAGCAGCTCAGCTCCACATGTTTCATTCACATGATGATGATCTTTCACCTCCACCAGCAGCCAGACCGGAGGAGCTTTAACGGTCTCACTGAGCTTTATAAATTATGTCCAATAGGTCTAAATATATCCGTATAATGACGCATACATGAACAATCCTTTTCACACAGGCTCATAAATCTTCAGAGATTAGAAGACTGTTCTGGATCCTGCAGGGGGGGAAAGAGAAAGGTCAACGCTGAAGCACGGAAAGCGAGCCTAACGTCACCTAATGAGCACCCCAGGGGCTTCTGGGAGTTTTCTAATGGACGTTTGTTGAAAGTGCAGTGGAAATCTGGGAACAGAGGAGAGAGACTAAAATGTGGGTTTCCTCTGATCGCCTTCAACGAGCTGATCGGTGCAGAAAAGCGTCAAACAGAGACATTGTGGGGAGACAGACGGACTGGATCTCACGGTACCAGGCTGAGCCGGGTGGAGACGGAGCGATCAGACACCCCGACTGGGGAGAGGAGCAGATCAGCCATGAAGTCTCAGAGCAGGAAGTGGAATGATGGAGTTCCTGAACGGCTCTGCTCTCACCGGCTCCTCAGGTCTCCTCCTGAGGACGAGAGGCGAAGCATCAAACACCCGATCTGTGACGAAGACGAGCGCTGCTGCGACGCTGTCTGCACTGCTCTTCATTCCTCATCACTTCTTTATCGGTTTCTCGGGAGGAGAGGACGAATGACCTTCTCCGAGATATGTGCGACGTCAGAGTCTCCACGGAAACGGGCCGAAGGAGCTGCTGTGTCCATCGGCCTCAGATGAATGCAGAGCAGTTAGACCTGCACCAGACCGCTAACGTGACAGGAAGACGTGCTATTCCAGAAAACTATGCATCGTAGCACTGGTCTGCTCAGTGGGTCAGGTTTCACCTGAAATGGATGAACGATAAAGTAAATGAAAAGCCACTGAGGCAGCTCGCGGCGGGGATCAAACCGCTGTACGTTTAGTGGTCCGCTCAGCCCATTTAGCTGCCTGTCCTGACAGAAGGACGTCAGGTCTGTCCGGAGTGTCACTGAGTCACCCGATCAGAGTGACTGACTTCCACTCTGAGAGCGTGCTTCAGCCGAGGCCGCCGCAGCCGCTGGAGGAACTGCTTTACAATGGGGGAGGGGGGTCTAACATGAGGCTCGTGTGCTAAAACTGGGCCGTGAGAGGCTCCGATCCACTAAACTGCCAAGAAAATGGCAAACATTTCAAAGAAAATCAGATTTTTGTGCTGTGGTGGAAACAACATGACACTGAGCGCCGTTGATGCTGCCATGAGAGCTAGCTAGCTAGCATTAGCCTCAAAGCCATGCTAGCAGGAGGAGTTTGGAAAAGCACCCATAATGCAACAGCTGCAGGAGAAGTTTCAAGGACATTTCACTGGATTTTGCGTGATTGAAATTGCCTTTATGATGAGATTTGAGTCATTTTCAGTAGTAATTATGAAAATATTCACGTTTTCATCATCATCTATATGAAGAACAGCTTTAAGGTTTAATCTTAAAGTTCATTATTGATCCTGTTTTAGCAGTTCGGTTCCTGAACTAAACTGAGTTTACAGCCTTCACAGCTCAGCAGGTCCGTGTGTGTTTTCTTCGTCACACTTAAAACAACTTTTCATTGTTTCAATTCACTGTCAGTGTTTATAAGACTCATTCAGATAAAATAAGATTTAAAAAAATCTACATGTAGAGAATACAGACTAAATCTGGATAGAAACAGATGAAGGTTAAATACGGCTCGTGCACGCAGTGAGAATATTAACCAGCCTTGCTGCGTGGCAGGTTTGTTGTCCTTGACCTTTCAGTTGAATATCAAACCATCCAGGCAGCCTAAAATAAACTCATGAGGCTGCCGCTCACCTTCTGTGTGGCACTCACATGTAGCTGCGCCCAGACTACACAAAAGAATTGTTCAGTTTATCAATACGTTAAAAGAGGAGGCGGTCCAGTGGAGAAACTATTCCTGTGGTGTGTTTTCCAGATTTAGGAACTGTTTACACGACGTTTTAAAGTGAAAACGGAAAACTTAAATAATGTTTTAGGAGGTCTGTTTCTGAAAACGCAACTTTTTGAAAACAATCCGATTCCATTTCTGTCAACAGGAAACAAAAAAACTTGTTTTCTGAGATGCTGGTATTGCGCAACTATAAAGTATTAGAGTTTTCGTATTTTTTAACAGAATGTTTCTCAGTTGATCCTTCCTCTTCTTCAGTATTCACACTATGCTACCATGTTCTATTTATAGCTTATTTGTGCTGTTTTCCAAGAATCTTTGATTTGATTTTTTGAATTAAAAGCTTTATTTCGACTTTGTAACAAGTAAACAAACAGAAAAAGAAGGAAAAACAGACATCCGATTAATAATCAATATGAAGGAGTCATCACCATATGAGGCGTTCACTTGAACGAAAAGGAGTAGGAAGAAGAAAAAGTATGTAATTCGACCCCTTCACATCATCTCTGTTATCTTAATGTACAAAGCAACAAATCTTGATAATTATCATCACTATCAATCCAGTCAATACTGTGATATTCTAGTGTCACACCATTAAAACACACCCTTCACTTAAACGTCACCAACTTCCAGTTTCTTCAGTTTGAACTTTCAGCTGCTTTATTTATCAGTGCTGCTGATCTGCTCTGGAGTCTGGATGCTTCGTATGAGATGATCAAACATCACGACACGTCTCCCAGCATGTCTTCACGCCTGGCCTTTCCAGAAAGGTCAGCGTCACGCCATCATTTCCTTCATGCATCTGAAGCCTGAAGGTCATGTGATGTTGAGCATGAAGCCGTTCGGGGTTTTGAATTCCTGACGGGATCCGTGAGTTCGATCCACACTGAGGTGGAATCATGGAGACGACGCGCCGAATCTCTGAAGATTTCCTCCACAGCATTGGTCGTGACATTTTCCCGGAAATAAACTCTTTTCAGTCAGATTGTGACACAAATTCAACCTGATATTGATTTAATCCTTTCTGCTTGTTTCAATCTCGGGACCGTTTACAAATGAAAACACAAAGATTTTCTTGTGTTTTGGAGGGTCTTTACATAACGGTGCTCAGATCCACTGAAAAAACAACTTTTTGAAAATGGCTCCCAAGGTGGAACTTCTCAAAAGCATTCAGCACTTTCTGGACACACTGGAGCGGATCTTCCACTGGAGGCAGTGTGGCGGCGTTTTACTGGATCCACGGCGAACTGCAGCCGCAACGCAGTGACAGTGATCCAGAGAGAGACTGTGTTCTCCACATGAAGCAACCAGCATCCACCCATCCATCCATCCATCCTTCATCCATCCATCCATCCATCCTTCATCCATCCATCCATCCATCCTTCATCCATCCATCCATCCATCATTCATCCATCCATCCATCATTCATCCATCCATCCATCCATCCATCCACCCATTCATCCATCCATCCATCCATCCACCCATTCATCCATC
>NC_043760.1:3431072-3556072 GCF_902148845.1 Salarias fasciatus | reverse complement strand
CTTCATTTCCCTCCATCGATCCACCTCAGGTCTGCTTCCTGCTGAACTCTCCTCTCTGACTGAGGAATTAACACTCCGAGCTGCAGGAAGAGGAAACGACGAGCCGCTCAGGGAGTTCAACTTCCTGTGCAGCTTCTGTTCTGGACTCTGCGACTCCTCTTTGCTTTTGAGAAGCGGTTAACACGATGGACGGGTGGAGACGATGAGCGAACGCCTCTGGAGCGATGTGTGGAGAACAGGCCGCCGCCAACAATTAACCCTCACAAACAACATGGCGCTCTGAGAGACGCAGGTCACGAGCGTGTCGGCACAGACCTGGAACAAGAAAGGCTTCTCCTACATGTAATTAAAAAAGCTTTCAATTAAAAGCGAAACCTGACCGACCGTGGCCGGCAGCTGCAGAGACACTGAGCAGGCTGAACACTGTCCCTCTCTACATTGGTCTAATTCCCTTTCCCCACATCCAGCAAGTTATAACAAATCTACGAAGAAAAATGTTATACAGATAAAATGTATAATTCTCTTTATTACTGTTGGTAGATTCACGACAGGTGTGGGAGTCTCGGGCCTGTTCTGGAGACGTGACGCTGCTTCACGGAGCCTCGGCTCATGTTCCTGATGGTTTGTGTGTCTGTTTGGCTGAGAAGAAGATCCAGGATGTGAACCACGAGTTGAGCTGTTGTCACGTGTCTCTCACGCTGGTGTGGAAGTTCATCAACACGTCCAGCAGAGGGCAGAACATTTACAGTGGAGCAGAGAAGAGCAGCAGATGGAGGCAGGATTTCTCTCTCTCAGTCTCAGGGATCTCAGAATATCAGGGAACAATATCAAAGTCCAGCAGGCTCGGAGAGGTAGAGGAACATGACCTCAATCTTCCTGAATATTGATCATATTGTTTGTGCTGTCAACAGTTTTAGACCAGGTCCTGAAGGCTCTGAGTGAAGAAAAGGAAAATGTGAGCTTTAGTGATGAAATTTGGCAGAATTCTACATATTTAAAAATAATTCAGACAGTTTCAGATGATTTCACAGATGATTTTCACCTCTGCTGTTTGAGAAGTTGACCTTCAGCGTCTGCTGCCGACATCTCAGTTGCAGATCCTGCAGATCGCCCTCCGGTCTGATTTAATGTCAGCTGAGTGTGTTTAGTATTATTCTGGCTTCATGAAGGAAGCTTCACGCTTTCTGTCCTTGTTGCAGACATTTTGATTGAACCACAAATCTGTTTACCTCAAAATCAATGACTAAGACTGTCGGTCTGAACTGTTTATCTACTGAATATGACAGAGAGGTGAAAAGAAATGGGAGTTATTTTTACCTGATACATGCTTTTTGCAGTTGGATGAGGTAGGGTGAGGATAGATGAGGGTTGATTAGGTTGGATGAGGATGGATGAGATTGAATAAGGATGGATGGGGTTAGATTGGAATGGGTGAGGGTTGATGAGGTTAAATGAGGATGAATGAGGATGTACGAGGTTGGATGAGGTTCGATGAGGAGAGATGAGGTTGGATTAGGATGGATGAGGATTGTTGAGGTTGGATGAGGTTTAATGAGGATGGTGAGGATGGATGAGGTTAGATTAGGATGGATGAGGTTGGATTAGGATGGATGAGGATTGTTGAGGTTGGATGAGGTTTAATGAGGATGGGTGAGGATGGATGAGGTTAGATTAGGATGGATGAGGTTGGATTAGGATGGATGAGGATTGTTGAGGTTGGATGAGGTTTAATGAGGATGGGTGAGGATGGATGAGGTTAGATTAGGATGGATGAGGTTGGATTAGGATGGATGAGGATTGTTGAGGTTGGATGAGGTTTAATGAGGATGGGTGAGGATGGATGAGGTTAGATTAGGTCATCTTACGATGGATGAGGGTTGATGAGGTTGGATGAGGATGGATGAGGGTTGATGAGGTTGGATGAGGATGGATGAGGTTGGATTTGGATGGATGAGGATTTATTAGGTTGGATGAGGTTTAATGAGGATGGGTGAGGATGGATGAGGTTAGATTAGGATGGATGAGGTTGGATTAGGATGGATGAGGATTTATTAGGTAGGATGAGGTTTAATGAGGATGGGTGAGGATGGATGAGGTTAGATTAGGATGGATGAGGTTGGATTTGGATGGATGAGGATTTATTAGGTAGGATGAGGGTTGATGAGGTTGGATGCGGATGGATGAGGTTAGATTAGGATGGATGAGGTTGGATGAGGATGAGAATCAGCTCCAGCTGCTCTTTACTTGCTTCCCTTTGGCTTCATTCTGGCTCCTCTGCTCACTGTAGTTTTCTCCTTTCTGGCTCCAAACTCTAAACAAAAACCGTTAAATCCATTAAAACACTGCAGCTCCTTCAGATTTCACCATTTCTGGAGACGAGCGACTAAAACTCACATTTCCACCCGTGGATGAGCTGTAATGCAGTCCATCGCTTCGAAACGACGGCCCAGAGAGTCAATATTTCAGGAGCGGAGACCCGACGGGTCGGCGGTAATGGGTCCAGCTGGGGCCGGGCCGGGAGGGACCGCGGGGTGGAAACACGGCGGCGGGAGGTGATTGATCATGATGATCTCATTGATCACTCCCCGCAGCGCCTCGTGGAGCTCCGTCCATTCATCTCTGACACAGTCCCAGTCAAAGGGTTTGTCCCCCGAGGACGTTTCAGGAAACAGAAGCTAAAGTCTTTATGTCCTCATCACTGGCCGACTCTGGCAGCGCCGGGTTAATATTTAAAGAGATACGCACACTTTGACAATGACTCCATGTCACATTAGCACGTTTAAAATAGAAACCAACATCCTGGTTCTAAAGAGATTATTGAGCACAGAAGTGGCTCTGCGGCTCGAACATTCCAGAAAAAGGTCGGAGTTGTCGTCTCCTGCCGTGCAGAAGCTTCTATCTGCTGTTCCCATCACACGCTGTGCTGTCCTGAATGGATACATTTCTAGGGTTTATTTTCATTGTTTGGCTGTAAAGTGGTCGAGAACGTGCAGTTGTGAGTGGTTCTGTCACTTTTTCTTAAAAGCATCTTTCATTTTCTGATGGTTGATTGATTCCTGATGGAGCTGAGGAAGTGACAGCTCGTCTCTGATTGGACGGCTGCGACCACAGTGTAATGTATGTATGTGACGGTTTGAAATTCTCTGTGCTAAAATTATCAGTGGAATTAAAAAAACATTTCCAACATCGCTGGAGCTTCAGATTATTATTTTAAAAACATTTTTCCTGTTATAGAAAGCATAAATACAGATAGATGGTGCTGATAACGAGAACAGAATAAATCATTCAATTCCTCCGAGTCGTCAGAGATGGAAAATCAACGAGACGCGAGAAATACAACATAAACCCAAGTCATTTATGGCTTAACAGCATTGGATGTATTGAGATCGATCAAATCAAGAGTTACCCGTTATTTGTTACTTTTGAAAAAAGTAGTGCCTTACACTACTTGATTACTCCATGGAAATAGTAACGAAGTTACAGTACTCGTTACTGCATAGTGCTCCGCGGAGCTGTGCTCCGGTATATCCTTCCGCGGAGCACTGCGCATGCGCAGGTCTGTGTGTATCAAAACGTTTTTTTAACGGATTGAAAAGAAAACAAGTCTTTTAAAACGTTTTATAACCATTGGGATTTACTTCACGTGCTGATACGCCGTCCCCTGGACCTCTGGGAGGAGGATTTTGTCCACTTTCGTAGTCCGGCTCTGATTGACTTCCAGCTAAGCTTTGAGCTAAGCTACTACAATGCTAACAGCTGGGAACCAGCCACTGGACCAGAGACACAAAAAAGGTATTTATGAGCTTGTCTAACTTTGTCAATGATAGGGAAATGATAAGGAAAGGTCCCTAATCTCCGGAGTATTCATTTAAAAGGGGCATTTACAGTAGGAGGGAGTGCAGTGTTGTCAGTGGGGCACAATTTATATAAGGCAACCAGTTTTACTGTGACGGTTCCATCAGCCCTGACCCGGAGGAGAGAGCCAGCAGCTGCTCGTATGGCCAACGTTCCATCTACTGGTGGTAATAAAAAAACGCCGCTTAAATAATAATATTTTGGTTGCTCTATTTGCAGTCATTGTAAAAGTAACGATCATAGCGTTTCATTTGTAACGCTAGTTTAACTACCAATCTAGGAGGAGTAGTGCCGTTACACTACTCGTTCCCATCAAAAGTAATTGAACTACTTGTAACGTTTATTACTTGTCATTACATACCCAGCTCTGGAAATCAATAAGGCTCAGCCATAATGTCATCACACTGTTGGATCAAACTGGATTACTTTTTGTTGCATCAAAACTGATTAAATCAACAGACGATTCAAAAGTTTGACCTGACAGAACCGGAGAACAGAAATCCTTTTTCATCTTATGAACGGGGCCTTTTTCTTGGCTTATTTGAAGAAAGGAGTGGATAAGAGGGTTTTTCCCACACGGTCGTTTGTTTGCTGAATTCATCAAATGTTTAGAAGCAGCAAAAATCCACAGACTGGAGTCTCATTCCGTTTCACGATGCACAGCTCCATTAAACCCACAATTCACATTAAAATACCACAGCCCTCTGTGTGTGTGTGTGTGTGTGTGTGTGTGTGTGTGTGTGTGTGTGTGTGTGTGTGTGTGTGTGTTTTCCCTGCAGCGGAGTGAGGATCTGATCAGGAAACACTCCTCTGCTCCTCTCTCTGGGCGCAGCTACTTCAACACTTTCCACAAACAAACTTTTTCCTTATTATTCTTAATTAAATGAATCTGTGGCTTTTCATTTAAACTCTGGGTGAACTCCTGAGTTTTCGGCTCTTGGCTCTTTCACTTTCACACAGTGATTTATTCTCGGCGGACGTCGACTGTTTTACAGTATTCCTCTGAGAAGAAGACTCAAAACATGGTCGTCACTGTTAAATTCAGGAGGATGCTCTTTGATATTTAATCTCCCTCTCATCAGCTCCTCTGGCTGTGTTTCCCTCCTGTATCCAGGTGATTCTGTCTTATTTCAGTGCTGTGTTACGGTCCGACAGCGTGTGGCGTGCTGGATTCAACAGGATGTTATTGATCTGGATGGACCTGCAGCGGAGCCGCGGATTGCAGGTAACAGACAGTAAATCTGGGTGGAGTCATGTAATGTGACAATAAATCACCACTGAGAGGAAGAAGAAGCTCGGACTCTGACCATCAGACTAAACCTGAGCAGGACTCTGGAGCTGATCCTCCACCCAGTGAGGCCAGGCTGTGTTTCAGCCTCATGGCGGCTGCTGTGCAGCGCTGAGGACACACAGCAGGTCTATTTCCTTCGCTCTGACGACACACAAGAACGTCAGGAAGACGCTAAAAACACTTTTACAACTGAAACACAGCCTCAGGTTCCACATCATTAACACACTAACTGCAGTCCAGAAACTGTTCTGCACGTCATCAATACACACATCATGATATTCATTTAGTTCTGATGGAGTCAGAACCGCATGAGGCTGGTTATGGCGCTACACCGCGCTGGAGGACGTGACTCATTGGATGTGACTCGACAGATAATGGAACTCGGACGAGGATTCAGTGCGATTGGGGGGAGAGCATCCTATTTATGCTGCAATAACTTCATGGGTCCGTTTATACAGGACCACTAAGATGAAAACCTTTTGAAAAGGGCTCCCCAGGTGGAACTGCTCTAACTTCATCTCCATGTGAACGGGGGAAACCAGAACTTTTCTGAAGCGCTGACCCTGGTCCTTCACACCCCGACCGTCGAAGAAAGTTCTTCTGTGGACGATAAGAACACTGAAAATCATTCACTGTGTTTTAGGTTTCTACACTAGAAGGAGCGCTGAGAGTCACTGAGGAAGCAGCTTTTTGAAAACAGCTCCTGAGGTGGAACTTTTTAAAACTGAACTCTCTGGAAACTCTGAAACTCTGAAACTGCTTCCTCCGAAGTGTCATGATGCCCAGCTCAGATTCTCCTGGTCCTGGTCCTGGTCCCAGACCAGATTCTCCTGACCCTGGTCCTGGTCCCAGACCAGATTCTCCTGGTCCTGGTCCTGGTCCTGGTCCTGGTTCGGGTCCCAGCCCAGATTCTCCTGGTCCTGGTAGTTTTAGAGTTGACAGTCTCCGTAATAACAATCCAAGTTGTGGTGTTCTGTCCATATGGATGTCTGTGTTCTCCATTGTTAATATTCAGAGTGTATTGTTCTCTTCTGTGTGTGTGTGTGTGTGTGTGTGTGTGTGTGTGTGTGTGTGTGTGTGTGTGTGTGTGTGTGGTTTCATGAGAGAAACATTAAACAGCATCAACTAGTGGCCCAACATGAAAACTACATGGTTTAATGCACTGCTGCATTTCCATGGCGACAGACATCTTTTTAAAAATGTCGCTATGTGAAAATAAATGAAAGTGATCTGAAATAAAAAATGTCACCCAGAGCAAAAAAAAAAGACATCACAGACATATCGCATGAGAAAAAAAAAATTATAGAAAGAAATAAAAGTAAAAGTTCTCATAAAGAAAAGGCGCAGCTGTGTTTATGAGTGTATCCAGTGTTTTTGCAGAATAAATGTTCTCAGTCTTCAGCTGCTGATGAGACGTGTTTGATAATGAAGATGCTTCGGTTTGTTGGAGGGCGAGGCTGAAATGAATCTTTCATGTTTGCTTGTGGGTGTGAGTTTAGTGAGGCGAGCGCTTTCTTTTCTCTTTTTCTGTTTGTGTGCAGTTTTTGTAAAAGCACATGTCAGTCTGTCCTCCTCCTCCTCCTCCTCCTCCTCCTCCTACTCCGACTGTGCACTATTAATTCTCTTAGATAATAAAATTCGGGCAGCCTGAAGAGGCGATCTCTCCGGGGAAGATGTGGAGACGTCCACACTTTTCTTTGTGCATAATTTCTCAGTTTTAGTATCAGAAAAGTTGAAATATTGTGTCTAATGTACAGTTCCTTCAGTGGTTTATTAGAACCAACTCACGTCTCTCGACAGAAATGTGAGATTTCCTCACGGGCGCCACGGCTCGTCGTAGATCCCTGGAACTTCCAATGGATACGAAAAGTTTGTGCAACTTTCTTTATCAAAGTCTCACAGTTGCTCATTTAAGTCATTTTAGATGAAAAAGTGATGAAACGACGTCCAGGGACACTCGCACCACGGACAGGCAGCTGTCCTGGCGTCCTGCTGTGTCTTCTTCTGTGGTCGTCCTGACACTCCCAACAGCCAGAACAGTCCCAGCTTCTGAAGCAGGTCTAGAAACATCTCTGTTCTTCGCTCACCGAGATAAAACGTGCAGTCAGCTTGTCCGAGTCAGCGACAGTAACCAAGGGGGCGGGGCTTAGCCAAAGGTCAGGTCAGCTTGAGCATTGGCTGGCGGCTGGTCTGATGCACCGGGGCTTGAAACCCGGTCCTGGATTGTGGGGGTTCATCAACCACTGGACCAACAGGAACACTACATTGTTTTCAGTGTTTCTGCCGTTTCCGTGGAAACGGGCATTGTTTTCAGAATGTTGCCGTATAAACGTGAATCTTTTCTGAAACGAAAACACAAAAACAATGTTTTCCCTTGAAACGTTGTGTGAACGGGGTCTGAACGGCTGCTGCTATCCACTGTTACTTCTCTTTATCACCACGACACCAAGTCCTCAGGCCTGACTGTGACTTCTGGCATTTTAACTCATACTCATTCTTGTAAAGTAAAATTGAACCCAAATTCCTAAACATTGTTCTGAGTTCAACAAATGTATCTGTCTCTTTCATGTAAATAAATATTCATCCATTCAGTAATTCCTGGATCAGGGATCAATCTGCCTCGTTCTGTGATGAACAGCTGCTCAGCAAGAATAACGAGGAAACCGCAGAAGACTGAAGCAGCTGTGTGTGAAGAACGGATGCAGATGATTATCATGAACCTGCAGGGCCTGAAGGCTGAGACAGAGATAAAGAGTAATCCCGCGTCCAGCTCCTCGGGGAGGAGGCAGAGCAGATACGGTCTGGAGACGGCAAATGAGTCAAATGTTAAGGATCAATTCTGCTGCATTTTCTCAAATCTGCCCTTTTCTCACAGCGTTTACTGAAATAAGCCTGAACTCTGGGGACTCAGTCGGTATTCAACCCCAAAAAGCTCCTGATAAAGTCCTAATCCGGGGTGGAATCCGCATTTATCTCCCCCCGCCGTGTTCAGTCAGGTTGGATTCATCAGAGCTTCAGCGCCGCCGCCGGGCGATCGACAGAAACAAAAGCTTTGAGAGGTTCAGGCGCCCCTCATCGACGGGTAAACTGTTTGTTTTGTCTGGAAAACATCAGAGCGAAGAAGCTGCAGGGCCGAGACGTCTGGCTCCGGGCCAGAAACAGAAAATGGAAAAATAAAGAGAACCGCTGTCCAGACGCAGGTGGAGGAGAGTGATGGAGGGTGGTGATGGAGGAGAGGGGTGGAGGATGGTGATGGAGGAGAGGGGTGGAGGATGGTGATGGAGGAGAGGGGTGGAGGAGAGAGATGGAGGAGAGGGGTGGAGGAGAGTGGTGGAGAGTGATGGAGGAGAGTGATGGAGGATGGTGATGGAGGAGAGGGGTGGAGGAGAGTGGTGGAGAGTGATGGAGGAGAGGGGTGGAGGAGAGAGATGGAGGAGAGGGGTGGATGCTCCATGATGCAGACGGCTGAGATTTTGACAGCACTGTGCAAATGAAGGAAAAGTCCTAAATGATTAGTTCACTGTAGAAGTTACTAGAAGTGATGTACCAACATCTTATTGCTGTTTTATAGAAAGCCTTTTAACTTTTTCGTATGTTTGTTGGTTCAATGGCTTGTCTGTGAAAGAGAAAAACAAACTCCAGAACTTTGTCAAAACTTGCTCTGAAATCATTGGAGGTAAACAAAGGGACTTGTATTCTCTGTGGGAGGAGCAGGTGCTAAAGAAGGCTAAATGTATCCTGGGTCAGCCTCTCCATGCTCTGTCCTCAGAGTTCTCGCTGATGCCTTCTGGACGTCATTTTTATGTTCCTTCTCGGAAAACAAATCGCTTCTCCAACTCCTTTGTTCCCTCTGCTCCTAAACTGTTAAACTCTGAAGAGACTGTATTCCTTCGGTAGGGAGGACTATGTGATATATTGATCTCTTTAATATTGTGTAGAACTATTGTTGGTCTTGAGCCTTACATTTTCTGAATTGTTAGTACTGACACACAACAAATGACTTTGGTCTGTTTGTGAAATGCTTCGAGGTTTGCTGCAAATGAATTGCCCTGTGGGATCAATAAAGTTTTCTGAATCTGAATCTGAACATTTGGACGAGAACGAGTTCGACGACTCGCCTTTGGCTCCTTGTTAATACCGAGTACCGGTACCAGGACTGACTGACCCCAGGACTGATTAGATTAGATAACGAAGCCTCATCTATACTGACAGGGAAACGATATGTGAAGGCGATGTGTTGCCAACATGCAGCTCCACTCAGCCTCCACAGCACCAACATGAAAACTACATCCACATTTCAGAAAAGCTTTACATTTGGCATTTTTACTTGAAAGGTTGTGTAAACAGGACCTGAAATGAGCGTATAACCTTCATCCCGTGTCTTCATCAGTTGTTTGTTGAAAAACCCTGCAGGGTGATGAGTCTGTGAACTTCAGAAGAGTCGTTTATTCTGGACCTCGGGGAGATTCGTCCTCTCACCACGCCCATGGTCCCGATGCTTCTGAAAATATCCAGACTTGAATAAATTGGACGGTGACTGATGCAGTTTTTGTGGACTGGAGAGATTAAACTTTTGTTTTTGTGTCCTTGTGCGACGGCGATGGATTTACATTTCTGTAAAAAGCTCCTCTGTCTGTGTGGGACTGCAGCGAACGACACGACGCTCGTTTTCCTCTGATTTCTCTCACCGTGGCGTCATCCTGTGAGAGCGATGGAGGGACGAGCAGAGGCGGAGGGAGGCTCCGTTCAAACCCTCGTTATCGTCCGTCTCCTCACTTCTCCTTCTACATCAGCACCTCATCTTATCCTGTTAACGTCTGCGTCCATCTCCGACTTCGGTCTCCCGTTTGCTCGATTTTTCAGCCCCTGAACGTCTCACATGTTCTCCCCACCTTCCCTCCCCGGTTTGGGACTAATCCCCTCTCCTGCCTCCACCTATCTGGGAGAGGGATTTGGGAGGAATCCGTTAATTAGCTGCAGCTCAGTAAAACGACGGCAGCTCAGCCGTGGCTCCGCGATAACCACGTCTCACATGACGGCTTCCTGCATCCTCTTACGCTCCTCTGTTAGGACCAGATGATGCCTTGCTTCTGGAGTATCCCACGATGTGAAAAAAATAGGCTTTACCCTTGAAAGTGTTTTTTTTTTTGGTCTCTCTCGCTTTCTGCATCGGTTTCATGTTTCAGTGTCGAAGCCTGAAAGAGGAGAGAATAATTTATAACCTCATGAAGAACAAACTGACAAAAGGATATGAGAGCATATTTAGAGAGGATAGTCTTATTTCTCTCTTTCTGTGTATGTGTGTGTGTGTGTGTGTGTGTGTGTGTGTGTGTGTGTGAACTCAGCCCGGTTTGGGACTTGATGTCTTTTTTGGGAGCAAAAATCAAGTTTTCATGAGGAGGGTCATTAGATATTTTCAATAAATCAGGTTTTACCGGATTAGGGAAGTTGTTGTCGTTATTGCCGAGTTTACAGTAGATCTGAGCGACGATGAAAACCTGAAGCCTTCAGTAGAACTCACCTCACGGGATCTGTCCCTCCAAACAGAACAGGTGAAGTGGAGGAGCTGCAGTGTCGAAACCGGGCAGTGACGAGTGTGAGGCTCAGAGTTTATGAACCCGGCAGAGGAGTCGTTCTCCATCAGAACCCAGCTGAGGAGTCGTTGTCCAGAGGAATCGTTTTCCGGAGAAAGATTCCTTTGATCGTTCCCTCCTGGTTTGATTGAGAGTGTAGTTCAGAAAATGGATCCTGGATTGATCATCCTCCACTGTGAAAGCCGGCGGGGTGACGGTGAAAACAGAGTCTCTGACTGAACCTCTGGACTCGTCTCCACATTTGAACGAGAAACTCACAAATTTATCTTTCTTTTTTTTGTCTTTAATCAAAATTTACTGAGTTAAATGGAAATTAATTGTATGGTTCATATGGCCTGGTAAAGGTCCCGACAATAAGCTCCCTGCAATATTTGATTATTTTCTCTGCTGTAGGAGCAGAATGATCCTTACAAAATCAGGACTTCCAGCGATCAGCTCGTCGATGAGTTATCCTGGTGAAGGCGTCACGCTGGCCTCTGGTGTCCAGAGAGCAAACTTTAACCCTCATGTCAGGGCAGACAGGAGCCAATCAGCACAGCTGATGAATTTAAACCTCTACTGGAACACATGAAGACCCAGTCACATTTATTACCTATGACAATATAATAAAAACAAAACCATGAAGGACTTCATTCACTCTGGAAGCTGGTTTTAGCAATTAATTGCTGATCTCTAGGAAAAAAAAAAACTGGCATTGTGTGTACGTGAGTGTGTTTGTAATGTCTGTCCAATTAAACAAACAAACAAAAAAAAAACCTGGTTTCACCTAAAACTGGAAGTTAATGGAAATGTACCCCGAAGACAAACAGGAATGCAGTAAACACACACAAACACACGTTTTATTTTTTCAATATATAATTAAACCAAAATAGAACGTGTGTGTGTGTGTGTGTGTGTGTGTGTGTGATTGTGCTAATTGATGTGTGCTGGTTGTGATGCTAATGTGAGTCCACATCGACTCCCGAGGACTCTCGTCTCGATGGGGACAAAACTTTGACTTCCCATCAAGTAAATGATCACATTTATTCTTAGAGACAAGTTTTATGACGAGGCGAGTGAGAGTCATGGTCGAGTTCAGTCTGAAGGAAATCTGTGTAACGCAGTACAAGGCACCCGCAATCAGTGAAGACGCATGTGTGTGTTTGCGTTCTTGTTTATGGGCATTAATGGGGACAGGATGGAGATGGGACACTAATGAACGAGGACTGGTGTGACCGTCAGCACAGAAATGAAAATCCATGGAAATTAAATCACATTCTTGTATGAAGACATGTGTGGGAAATAAAGTCAATGCAATATCCGCTGAAGGCAGATAACCAGTGAATGTGTGTGTGTGTGTGTGTGTGTGTGTGTGTGTGTGTGTGTGTGTGTGTGAGATGACTCGTGCTATTTTAAACAGCAGAAGACAGATGGGGCAAAGATAAATTCTTTGCAGCAGTGTTTGCCGTGGGTGAATAATCAGATTAGTACAATGAATTTCCCTCAAATAACCTCTTTTCTGCTTCAATTCAGTGGTTTCATTTTCGTGTGTGTGTGTGTGTGTGTGTGTGTGTGTGTGTGTGTGTGTGTTTGTGTGTGTGATGCTTGAAAATGTTGGGAAGACTCGGCTGCAGAGGAAGTGGGTTTCCTCGTCAGGAGGAGCTGTAGATAATGTGAAAAGAGATTCGACACTTCAGTCTGAATGAACTCCACAAATTCAACTTTCACTGCGATTAATGTCAAAACCAAAGAACACAGATCACTGAAATATTTCAGACCCAGAGTCCAGGTCCAGGACTGTGGGTCTGGGTCCAGGTCCAGGTCCAGGACTGTGGGTCTGGGTCCAGGTCCAGGTCTAGGACTGTGGGTCCAGGTCCAGGACTGTGGGTCCAGGTCCAGGACTGTGGAGGATCCATGTATTGATGCGGGGACTCACTGCTCACTCGACTCACCAGCCGTCTCAAACAAATGAAACTGTCACACTTCATCTTCTTTTCTTTTTTCTTTACTTCCAAAAAAACAAAAAAAAAAGAAGGCAAAAAAATGTTTTCATACAACTGACATCCAAAAAAACATCACCATCAAACACCACATTTCAAAATGGATACTGCCCCCTCCCCTCCCCCACGGTGGGTCCAGAGCAGCCCCGGGTTTCCATGGTTTTCACGTCACTGCAACATTACGACACTGAGACCAGCTTCATTAAATCTCAGACGATCCAGATCCTGGAAGAAGCCTCTTAACCAGCCGGACGATTAACAATATCAAACCAAATGAGACCTTCGAACACACGACTCTCTACAGGCACACAGAACACAGAGAAGAAACCCCTGACATCAAGATTCAGCTTTTCCACCGCTTTAGTTTAAGTCTGGGTCAGACTTCTGGAAGGTGCAACATGACAAAATGGTGAAACACGACAGGAGGTGGTGCAGTGTCTCACTGGGAAATGAACTGCCGAGGAATTCAGACATGATGAGGCATAAAAACAAATGTTGAAAACAGGATTCAAACCATCGCATCAAAAAGAATAATCGGGCTGGAGCTTGGCTCAACTGTTTCCATTTTGTTACTGGGTGAAAAAAAACAATGTCAGAACACATTTAGCCCCTTTGACACGTTTCAACTGAATTTTGCATTTTCATTTAAATGGGAATTCTGAAAACATTGTCCGTTTCCCAGAAATGGCAGGAAAACAGGGTCAGATTGGCCAATTTCATTCCCACAAACTCCACCATGGGAGCAAAAAGTCACATTTTCAATGGTTTAAAGCATTATTGTCACGTAAATGGACCCAAAATGCCATGAGAGTCGTCCATGGTGACTTGATAAAGCGCTCGTTTTAATCAGAGACATAACTTTTCTCAGTGCGCCTGTAACAGTACACCTTTTAGTTTCTCACAAACTGATGATGATGATGCAGCAGGCCGCCCAGTGCTGACCCGGAGTCTTTAACAGAAAAGCATGGATAAGCAGGGGAGGTGAAATCACCTGATCAATGATCGTAAAACCCTGTGATGTGAAGTTTTCACCTGGTTTGCTTTGGGCCAAATAGCTTGGGGGAATATCACTGCCGAAATCAAAAATGAAATCCACTGGTGTTGATCATCCACGGTGATGGCTGAGTTTTACACATGATTAATTCTGACGATTGTACTGAGGAGTCTAAACCACACCGTTAGCTACCGACCCCTGCTGCTCCGAACTCACCTGCCGACGAGAAGCTTTGTCTCTCAGGACCCACTTTCTAGACACTTCTAGACCAGGGAAGAGGACAGAAACATTTGCTCTGTTTTGAATTGTGCTGTTTTGTTGTTGCTGTTGTTGTCATTTGTGAAAGTGGGCGTGTCCACAAGCGCTTGGCTTCCCTGTAAAGAAAACCAGGACCTGCAAGAAAGGTGACCAACCCCTTCGCCTGATTGACCCTGTTTAGGAGCGACTTTGCAGTTTGAATCCTGTTTATGAGCCGTAGTTGTTTGTTATATCGTCACCTGTTGACAGTAACAAAAAGTAAAACCCACCTGCTTCATGTACAATATAAAACTTCAGATTCAATGTAACACCACACAATATTATCACACAACTCCTAAACCTTGAGGATACCCTGAGCAATGTTTGGCTTTCTCGTGACACTTCCTCAAAATACAACACTGATGATTTATTGTACAAAAATGTCTCATTGTGTAAAAACAGTACTGGCTTTACAAACTGGACCCTGTGGATGGATATGGAGCTAGCTTAAAGCTAACTTTCCTTTTGATATTGCATTGGCCAAAACCAAGCCGATGTTATTCTTCTACACTCACTTCATCTAACAGAGGTCCCGTTCACACGACAACGTTTCAAGTGAAAAGCATCGTTATTGCGCTTTTGTTTCCGAAAAGTTCCACGTTTCCACCGCAGTGTTTTGAAAATGATGTGGGAAAAAAGCGTCTTTGCCTTCTACAGAAACATTTTATAGAAAATGTTTTTTTTCACCCATTTTCATGCTGAACGAGTTGTTTTCAGTGGCTCCGAGCGCCGTTGTCATGTAAACAGACTCAAAATGCAACCGAAGTTTTGCATTTTCACTTGAAATTGTTGCCGTGTGAGCGTGCTCCTCTGAGCGAACTGAAGGGATCAGTACAGGATCCACACTCACAATTCAAAGTGAAAAGAGGATTTCTCCTCGAGTGCTACAAGCGTGGTCTGTCCCGCATTAGAATCTCTGTTACGCACCAGCTTCGCATATTTTCAAGTGAAATTTAAATCTGGGGCCTCCTGCTGTCTGACAAATCGGCACGTTGTGCAGAGACTCCAGAGGCGGCTTCGTCTTTTTGTCTAAACCGCTCAAAATGTGAAGAGAAAGTTTTGCTTGAACACAAAAAAAACTTCCACGACGAGTGCATCTTCACTTTCTGCTTCCAACTCATGTAATCTCATTTTACACTGCATCATATCAGCCACAATCTCATTCTCTCTTCTAAGTATATAGATATAGTCTCAATGATCAAATACATATATTCACATATCTTTGCACAAAAATACAAATATATATTTATTTGAAGTGTCTCTCCCAGCCTGATTCGGACCAGCTCTGAGACAGAAATCCTCACTTTCCCTTTAGCTGTTGAAAACACAGCAGCGTGAGGTTTTCCTTCTGTTTGGGGCAGGTTTATCGGACCTCTGCCAGTGTCGGGCTCATCCTGGATCTTCTGACGCCATCATCTGATAAGGTGGCAGGAAATCCACTTTAATCCGCGCTCATCCACCCAGAGGTGTGTTGGGAGGTAGAAGCCACCCGACTGCGCCAAGGAGTCGCACAAACACGGGTGGAGGTGAGGTCAAAGCAGCTGAAAAGGAAATTATATGAACAGCCTATTCGTCATTTAGCCTTTTCGTCCAGCCACAGAGGTGAGTCATGTCACTTCAGTTTCACTCCTCCGATCGTAAGGTACAGATGCCCTCCAGATCTGTAAAAACCGATAAGTGAAAAATACAATTTTGTTTTCTGGCAGTGTGCAGAAGGCTTTAAAAAAAAATCAATGAGACCAAAAGCTGCTGCTCTGATCCATGAAAGAAGTTTCTGAGGACATTTAGTGGGTTAAAAACTGGTACGTCAGGCGTCTGTCAAACTTTATCCACTGCACAGATCAGCCTTAACATTATGACCACAGACAGCTGCCAAGGTAAAGAGATCATCAACCTTTCTTCATCTCTCTGAGTAATAAATCTCCCACCTGTAGGAATTAATCTGGATTTGATGGATGAGGATTTCAGCGAATTAGGAAAGGGTGTAATTGACCTATTAGACGTTTGATTCATGTTACTACTCCTCTTGTGACGTGTTACTGCCATCATCAGTATCTGTCAAATAGAAGGAAGAGAAGTTCACAGATGGCTGAATCCTAGCTGATGCCCAGTTGTCGGCTCTATCCGGCAGCTTCCAGGACTGGACGGATCTGCTCCTGTCTGAGTGTCAGGTACCATGACTCGACAGGCCGGGGTTCGTTTGGTCACTATCAGGCAGGTGGTCTTAATGTTATGGCTGCTCAGTGTGTACTGGTACATCGTGTTTTTTCAACAGGTTGGAGGACTCGTATCTGGATAATCCTGACAGGGAGGCACTTTTGTTTTTGGCACTTTAATTTGAAGTCTCCAGCTTGTTGCTGCCCTCAGGTGACCCCTGACCCCAGGTGAGACGTGAAGCCTCATCAGATCCGCTGTGCTGAAGTCCAGCCATGTTTTGTTGACTTACACACAGCTCTCATCTTTGTCTCTGTTCCTTTTTTCTTGGCTACACGTCTCTGTTTTGACCTCTGGGAGACACAGTTTCCTCCCTTCACCACTGGGGTGCGCTGCTCCATTTCGTAGCTGACCCACGTGGCCCAGGGGCAGCTGGGTGGAGCTGTACGCCAGCGGCGGGATGGTGTTCACCAGTATGAGCTGGAGCGGCTTCTTTTCGGGCTGGTACTGGCAGCGAACGTAGCGCAGGAACGCCGCGCGGTACGTTTTGTTAAACAGCGTGTAGACCAGCGGGTTGACGGCGGAGGATAAGTATCCCACCCAGACGAAGACGTTGAGCAGGCCTCCCATGACTCCGGCGTCGCACACCGCCGGGTCGCACGCCACCACCAGCACATTGGTGATGAAGAACGGGCACCACATGACCACGAAGAGGAAGAACACCACCCCGAGGACCTTGGACGCCTTCTGCTCGTTGCTGATCGACTGCATGGTGCGACGCCCGAAGAGCGAGCTGGAGATGCTTCCCCGGGAGCCGCTCAGGCCGCCGGCGCCGGCGCCGCCTCCCGCGCCGCCTCCCGCGCCTCCCGCCTCGCGGCTGATCGAGCGCCTGAAGAGTTTCTCAGAGGACAGAGATGCTTGCGGCAGGAAGCTCAGGCTGAACGTGGTGCTCCATTTGGGCCGAGGGACCAGCTGGTCCAGGCAGAGGGTGGCTTCGTTCTGCAGGGCGCTGATGGTCAGGAAGTAGGTGACGACCATGATGGTGAGGGGAACGAAGAAAGCCACGAAGGAGCCCACCAGCACAAAGTTGTTGTCTGTCAGCAGGCAGCTGCCGTCTTTGAACACCTTGGAGTGGTCTCTGAGTCCCAGAACAGGGATGGGCATGGAGATCCCTGCAGAGAGGAAAGGAAGCAGAGAGACGGGGAGAAATTCACACAGCCTCAGTGATTCATGTAAATATTACTGTTTGTTTGTGTCTGTTTGAAGGGAGATCAGGACCGGCTGCCGAGAGGGAAGCTGTTTGATTCAGCGTGGTGCTGGAGGAAAGATGGGAATTCTGAAAATGAGCAGCCGCATTGATGCCAAAGCAAGAACAATACGAAGGAAGGGAGAACATGGATTGATTAGCAGCCTGTGATGGTGTAAACACACCGGCCTCCAGCAGAACACAGATTACAGAGAGGATAACAATGACTTTACAGCTACCGGCATCAATTACTGAGGAATTCCTCCTAGTGATCCACTTCGAGTTAAAACATGCTGACATTTAATTAATACATTCTTGTTAATTTCCAAGCAGTGTCTCTCAGCAGAGAAATGTCTCCGGTAATGGTCAGCATTTCTCTTCATTATGCAAAGAACAAAAAATAATGTCAAAAAGAAAATATCTCTGAAGAATATATTTGCTGGTTACACCATTAAATGAACTATACACATACTGTTATGTATTCAAATCCATTGATGCTACACAAACCCTATGAATAAATCAAATCCACAACTCTATTGAGCCAATCACAAAGTTTTTTTTAATTTTGATTCTACTATTTTAATGGTATTTGCTTGGAAAAAGTTTCTGAAGTGGCTGACACAGTCTCAACTTTGAAGGTTGAACTGAAGACTTTTCCATTTATTAAAGTTCACAGTTTGAACTGCTCCAGGGCACTGTGGACCATTTTCTAGTGAAACTGCCGTAGGTTTAGATCTTTACTGAACTGGGCTTGTTTCTTTTCTCACTCACCATATTTTACTATTGCATGCAACCAACTGCTTTTCCTGCTGAATCTGTGGCAATTTAACAGGAAATTCATGTTCCGAGCCTCCGTCATGTCTGTATCAAGTGGATTTATGTGTGTCTGCTTCTTCCTCTGTTTCTGTCTGATACCATTGCCTTCCCTACCCATTAACCCCGACTGGAACAGCAGAAAGTCTACTCTGAATTTGTTTCTGCAGATTTGTTTCTGTTAAGGGGAGATTTTCCTTTTTACCATCTCCTCTATTTGCCCTTTGTTTGTTTTTTTCTCTGTAAAAGTGTCATGGGATGACTGTGTGGAATTTGGTGTTCTAGAAATGAAAATGAATTCAGGTCAAACTTTCTGTACAAAATAACAACGCAAAACATCCCAGTCTGAATAGGTTACCAATGACAGCTTGGGCAGATAAAAATAGATACTGTAAATGAAATCTGAAGAAACTATTTTCCTCAAGGAAACTATCCTAAAATCATTGGATTGCATGTTCTCACTTTGTCTGCGCAGGCGTTCCCTTCAGCCACGCTGAAAGATCTTACACCACACTGATTGCTGAAGGCAGAGATTTGACTTTTTTCAATCTAAAATATATGCAGCCTTTGAAAAACAGTAGTTGACAGAACTTCTGATGCTCCCACCGTTCCACGACTGTCTTTCCAGTCCTGGTCAGGTTAAACCAGATGGAGCCAGGCCACTGAGAACTGGACAAATGAAACCTTTTCCAGGTCAACCATATCCAAACAGAACAGAAGATCACAAAATCCTCTACAGTTGTGTAATTGTGTGGAAGCTCTTTCATTATGGCCAATAGGCAGAGACATTACATTTAAATCACCACTGTCAGACTAAAAGGCGGAAAACCAGAAGCTTCAGACTCGGGCAAATGCTTCCTGGAGGCAGCATGAATGGATGAAGGGACTTTTACCTCCATCCAGCAGTGGATGAGGTTCATTATCCAGGCAGAATGAACATGGAACCGGACTTAAACCCATTATTTTTTCTAAATGCTTGAGCTTCGCATTTTCCCAGATAAAAACAAATAATATTTCTTCCTGGAGCTATTCTCCTTTTGTTTTAATAAAAGTTTATTATGAATCTGAAATCTACTCAATATCGCTGGTCTACATAATTCATGCTGCTGGCTTCCAGCGAGAAACTCAGACATGGTCTGTCAAATATTTTTGCAATGCAATTTGACACTATCCCTTCACCATTAAATGTGTCACATTTTCCATTAAGTCTGAGGCTAAAGCTCTATTTTCTCCATTTGTCTGTCTGTCACGCTGTGGGAGGGAAGAGCCTCCACCTCTCCTCTGTGGCCTGAGTCTGAGCCCCGGCGCCGGCGCCATCTCTCTGAAGCCGAGCCTCCGGTCACTGCAGCAGCCCGGCCTCTATCTCTGTCCTCTGTCCTCCAATTTATTACCTACACCTCCATATCTCGCTTTCTTTTTTCTTCCCCAGAAAGAAGCGGGATACCTTGGGTTGTTTGTCATAGCAATGATGGAATACAGACACACATTCCAGTGTCTTCTGCCTCTGCAGTCTCAAATTCAGAAACAAAATTAACAGCCAGACTGCTGGAGAGTTCCCGGATGAGGCTGAGGGGTCTGACTGTGACACCCTCAGGATCACGGCAGCATGAGATAAACCAAGCAATCTTCCTCACCCTGTATTCTCATTACCAGAATGTAATAAATAGAACGGTAGAAGGAGAAAACAGCCGTGATCGACAGCCGTGGTCAGGACAAACTGAAATGGCTGCTCCACCTTGGGAGCATGAGGGGTCAGGAGACGGATAATTCTCATTAAGTGTGGATGGTTTGACAGAAAACCAGCTGGACGGATTCGGCCTGTGGCTGTGCGGGCCTCATGCGCAGATATTCACTTTCCAAAACGGTCTTTCTGACCTGTTTTATCTAACAACTGAAACAACTCAAATCACCAAAAATGAACAAGTTACCTGAAGGTTACTCAAAATGTAAATACTTTATTAAAGATTTTTAAACCAATGGACGAGGCTGCCACATGTGAGCACTCAGTCCATCACTGGGAGAGTCTGGGTTCAGAGTCTTGCTAAAGGAGACTTCAACATGTGGACCAGAGGAGATGGGGAATAAAACCTGCAAGACCACCACTGAGCCATGGGCACCCATATCTATCTATCCATCATCCATCCATCCAACTGTTCATCCATCCATCCACAAATCCATCTGTTCAACCATCCATCTGTCCATCCATCTGTCCATCCATCCTGTGCAGGGTGGCGGGGTACTGCCAATACCAGCTACTTATGACCTTAGTTACTGCATTTTTTTTCTCTTTGTTAGTTTCCATTCCTATTTTTGCTCTTTAATGTGATGTGCCTTACCACAGAGGTTCTCAACCTGAGGTCCAGGACCCTCATTTAAGGGACCCGGCTCCAAATTCCTTGGAAAGGTTCAAGAGTTTATCAAATGTAGTCAAATTAGATTTGCACATCTCAAAAAATGACCTCAATAAACAAACTTTGCAGAATATAAAACAAAGTCCACCACTACTTCACTTCAGAGCAAGTTTTGTCAATTTGAGGATTGAAGAGACCTTTTAAGAAGCAGTCTGTGGAACTGACAGAGAAGAAGGTTGGTTTCCACTCAATATGCACTGATGCCACTTTTTTAAAGCATGAGTTGAAGTGCGAGTATGATCCTTCAGCTGCTTGCCAATGCCAAGTACCAATACGTGTACTTATTAAATGCATAAAGCTTCATTCATACTCAATGCAGAGTGTGTGAAGGCTATGTGTTGCCATGAACCGCTTCTGCACAGTATCAATGCTACATCAACTCGAACAGCCTCAGTCATACTTTAATCATTAGCATGTAGCATCGCTGGAGAGCGAGTGGAACTCTTTCGCATGTAGCATTAGCATGTAGCCTGGCTTGGACCTACAGCTGAGCAGTTGAACTGCGGAGCCTCAGTGTTCTAACTCTGCTGCTGGTTGCTGGCGTTGTATCGATATCGGTGCATCCTGAGTAACCGCTGCTTGAGTGACCTTACCATTTTACGATCTGTGATAAGTGAAACTTTTAATTTGATTCAACTTCAACCTTATGTAACATCTAATGTTCTGACTGTGTCTCAGAGTATTTCGCAGCCTTCTAAAATTAGCAGATGAATTTTGTCAAATTGTCCCCGGTCGAGACACTGAAAGCCAATTTGCTTCCAGTGGTGGTAACATTGCAGGAGGAATGATAAATGGACTTACATAACATATTTTCACTGCTTCAGTAATCTCAAAGTGTTTGTCAGAAACCTGTGAGTCATATCCATCCGTACAAGCTCACACCGGCAACAGGAATGTTGAATTAGGGTCTACGTGAGGGGAGGTCCAACCGCCGGCGAAGAACTGGACCAACTGAGCCACCTTGAGCCCCTCTGAGTGGGAGTGCTGAGATGGGGTGAATATAGCCGAGGATTCAAAGTGTGCTGAAATCACAGAAATAAACTGAAATCTATTCAAAGAGTGAGCAAACCAAAGCTGCACTTAGTCTCAAGAGAAACGACGACTCTGACAGTGTACAGTTCAGGCTTCAGGTGCTGGCTTCAGACAGCCTTTCTAAAATCAATTTTTGTTTACTCCTATGATTATTTTGTCTTTGTGTGTGTGTGTCTGTATGAATCAGCAATAAATTGAACGAAGATGACAGGCGATCAATCAGGCAGGCTCAGATCATTAGTTGAACTGCTGTGGGTTCAGACTGCTGTGGGTCTGAACTGCTCTCTTGACTGAGCTTCTCTCATCTCACGTCCTCTACATACATGCGTAGTTATTTTCAGGGCTGGAGGATCTGTGCCTCTTGCAGGCTGAATTCTGTTTCTTTTTTAGTTTTGCTCCAGGGCATTTGAGGATGCTGGAGTTTGAGGGTGGGTTGGGAAGCTTGATGGACTGTTGGCATGAAATCCTGCAGACTGAATGTTCACATCCAAAATAAAGATGAGGAAAAAAATATGGTCGGAGTGATTGGACAGCGGCATGATTGTTGGTGGCAGATGGGCTGGATTTAGCTTTATTGAGATGCGGCTTTCTTGGATTTTGAAGACAACTGTCTCGACTCAGAACAGGAAAGGAAATGAGTGTGACACCTGTGAGGGGAGACTGTGGTTGATTGGAGAGGTCGGAGGGGAAAATGACCAGATGGGGTCTGAGCTGAGAAACAGGAAATGGTGACGTATGACAGGATAAGATGATGTTCCTCTTCCTCCGGTCCATCATGCTTTGAGTGTCACAGCTTGTATGCTGTCAGCCTGTCCTTAATGAAGAGGGTTGAGGAGGAGTTTTTCACTGCACTGTTTTCTTATTCCAGACTGGAAACCTCCTGCAGTTTGTGTTAGTTCGTCAGAAGCTTTTAATCCCTCGTCCTGTAGCTTCTTGGTTAAACAATTCGACAGTGTGAACTTTTCATTCAGAACTGGATTAACTTATAGAGCACTTTTCCACCCATTCAAGCACTTCACTCATTCATAAACACATTCTAACGCACACTCACATTACATTGGAGGCAGCGGCCATGCAAGATACTCAAGAGGAATCGAACCACTACCTTTCCAGCTGAAAGACGACCACTCTGCTAACTGAGTTAGTTTAAAATCTTCTAATGTGTTTCAGAGCAGCAGTGACTTCTGAATCCACCACTTGTAATTTGAAATCTACAGTTTTTGCTTCGCTCTGGAAAAGACAAAAAGCTCCAACAGCTGGAAATAACCTGATGTGCCATTTACATGGACTTGGATCCAATCAAGACCTTCAGGTCTGCCATCATTTCATTGGATATTGGCAGTTCACACAAAATCCTTCGCTGCATTTTGGAGGTTCACTCACATGACAACCGTGATCATGAACACTGAAAACACAACTTTTTCAAACCAGCTCCCGAGGTGGAACTTTTTGAAGACACTCTGATTCCATCTCCATTTACATCGGGAAGAAAAAACTTTTTGTCTCCGTGGAAAGGGGAAAATGCAGCTTTTCAAATTGCCACAACTCCGTCTCCATGGTAACGTGGTGTAAACAAATCCTGATCAGACAGAAGTGTTTTATCGATGTGATGTTGATCAGATCCTGTTGAGCAGTATTGAAGCCAGGCAACAGTTGCACACTGTCGATTAGCTTCCAGCTGCACAGTTTTCACTCACAGTTCATGTCATTGTCTTCAAGCTGTTTCTGTTTTCAGCTGCTGCAGATTTCATGTGCGGCGGTGAAGTGATTCAGACGAAGGAAATCCAACCTTCTGCTGCCAAAGCTGCAGCAACTGTGGATGAAGTGATTAAAAGTGAAAGCTTCGAGTCATCTGGGAGGCAGTTCAAGCTAAAGCTACAGTACAAGCTTACGACCTGTCATGGGTGAGTCACACACGGCTTCTGGGATTACCGCCGCTGCAGGGACCTTTTCACAAACCGCATTCATCTGATTGTTCAATGGAGACGTCTTCACTTCTTTCAGTCTTTTTCAACTTCACTTTGTCTCAGGTTGATTTTGAAATAGCGTCTTTGACAGCTGGAATGTGTTTCTGCAGGTCACTAGTTAAACAAGACATTACTCCTTTCTTCCTGACTAATCAAGATACCCTTTAGCAAGAATGGCCCGTGAGTCACATCATTTCCGGGTATTTAACTGAATAAAAGGTCATGGATTATTCACAGAATGACAGTTACATATATGTTCTTACAGAAAAATTAACACGGTACAGCAAGGGAATATGCCCGTTGCTATGCTAAAGAATTTTGGTCACAATGTGACACAACTGTCAACTCTGAAACTACTAAGTCCAGGAGAATCTGGACTGGGACTAGACTGGGAGAAAAACCTTGTTCTTACAGTCCTGTCCATCAACTGAGCATGAGCAGAACAGCTGTTTATTACGGACATGGTGTTCATGCCCTCAACA
Organism: Salarias fasciatus; assembly: GCF_902148845.1. Lineage (NCBI taxonomy): Eukaryota > Metazoa > Chordata > Actinopteri > Blenniiformes > Blenniidae > Salarias > Salarias fasciatus. The sequence continues at coordinate 3,531,957 of NC_043760.1, read as the reverse complement.
AGGAAACGGAGCCCGAGCGTTTTCAAAAAGTTGCGTTGTCATTTAAAGGGACCTGAAAGTGACGGCGACACTGACCCTGCTGGTTCAAGCCTGCTTCCAAAACTCAGCCGGGTCGACTTTAAAATGGCAGGTGTGAATCAGTCCTGAAGGTCTTCATAAGCTCAGAAATAAATACAAAGACAGACGGAGCCTTCAGTCTGTCTTCTGCGTTCATTCCAGGAACTTTGCAGCAGTTGGCGTTATACCACTGATGACCTGTGGGGCCTTTGTTGGTCAGTGTTGTAGAACCAATAAAAGAAACACAAAGACAATGTAGGATGTCTCTAAGGAAAGATCAGCTACAACATGGTTCTTTTGTAGCGCACCACAGTAAACTGGACTGCCCTCTACTGGAGGTATTGCTGAACAACCACACCAATGGAATAGCCTTGAGACCAGGGGCTTGTTTAGGGCGGCTCAAGGGGGAACGTATCGTTTTTGTGTTTCAGAAAGCTTTCCCATTTATAGCGGGACATTTTGAAAATGATGTCTGTTTATGTGGAAACGGCAGAAACTCTGGAAAGTCGTCCTTCTGTAAGGTCACGACTTGTGCTGCTTCCTGCTTCGTGCTCAGTCGCAGTGCTTCAGAGAATTTTTGTTTTCTCACATTTCCATAGAGACTATGCTATTTTGAAAAGTTGCGTTTTCAGTTGCTCCGAGCATCGTCATGTAAACAGGACCTCGGAGAGGTTTCAAGGTAAAGGTCCTGACAAAACCAGAGATTTCAAAGCCCTGACTCAAAACTTTACCCTCAGCTGACATCCAGATGCCTGTCGAAGCCTCTCTGATGAATTTCACTCATCGTTTTATCTTCACGAGGGAAAGATTGGTTTCTGGGTCATAAAAAGGAGGAGATGAAGAAGAGGAGCAGAGGAGGCGGCATTTAACACCCACATAAACATAAAAACTGCGACGACAAAAGCATAAAAATAAATATCTGAAGACATAAAACGCCCACAACGGGCCTCTCTCCACTAAACGCCAGCCCGAAGCTGTGTGTATCTGCCAGACAGCGTGAGTAATCCCAGGGTTTGTTCTCCTCTGCTCGGATTACAGTCTTAATTCCTGCTGTTCACTCTCACTGCAGAAAGACTCTCGGATCTGGAGACAGATTTATCATTCTGGCACCATCTGAGTTTATTTACTTATTATTAATTCATTTCCTTTACAGTGAAATCCATTTGAGCGCAGCCCTGTGACGCGTTTTCGGTCCCATGTGGAGGATTGTCCTGCCTGGTGAGACAGTCGATATCAGATTATCCCTCAAAGCCCCAGATTAGGTTTCCAGTTTTCAGTTGGGTGTTTAAAAGGATTACGTCTGACATTGTTTCAGCGTGGCAGACAGTGTGTCTGAGGATGAAAGAAGACCACAGCAAAGACACCGGAGAGAGATGGAAAAAACATACATCATATAATCCCACTCGACTGGCTCAGGACTCACCGCACTTTCTGGCTGGTCGTGAAATGTCAAATTGAAAAACAAAAATGTTCAGTTTATACCATCTGTGGCCACTAGATGTCACTGTGTGACAGAAGAAAGTTGCTAAAGCACCACAGAAAAAGACTCCACAACTGCTGGATGTGACTGACGGCAACCAAAACGTCTCCAACAAGAAAGAGTGTCCACGTCAGGATTTAAAGGGAAATCAGAAACCAGAGTTCAGAGTCCAAAAAGAAACTGTTATCGTGATGACGAAAACAAAGAATCCTGGACTAAAAGCTGACCAACAAATGGACAGAAGGTTCCGGATCAGCAGCTGCTGGAGCTGGATTATCAACGCTGACATCTGAACATGGACAAAATAAATGTTCTTTAATTCCAGAATGATTTTTCAATCTGCATCTCAAGAGAAACGATCCTCCAGATCAGAGTCGGATGAGGATTAAAATCAAATTTACAATATTTTACTGAGATTAAAACGGCAAAATCTTTCATTGATGTATAAATAAATACATTCATATAAAACCTAATGATTATATTTCTGTAACTCTTCACCTGATCCACTTGTAAATGGTGAAGCTGATGTTTTCTTTCGCTCAGCAGGATTAATGTTTTTTTCTTTTAGTCAGTTTTTCCTGAAGTGTCCTCCAGACACATTAATCCCCAACGTCTGCAAAGTGAAGCCGTGACTCAAAGCATCTTACGGTGTCCCTGCACCGCTCGTCTCAACCGTCTCCTGACAAACTGGAGCCGAAAAGCGAAGCGGCGGGTAATAAACTCTGATCTCGGAGGACGGTGGGCGTGTTCGTACTGAGGCATCCACGCCTGACGGGAAGAAGAGGTCACTTTGGAACCAAAACATGGCGCTTGCATCCCAAAATCCCTGTCCGTGTGTGTCGTAGTAGACTCTGGTGAAACACTGATGCCCTTCAGCGATGGCGTCCATCACAAGAGGTCTGCGACTGAACGTGGAAGATCGTCTGAGGTTAAAATGTTGAACTTTCACTGCGTTGTGAAAACCAGATGACAGCGGTGGTCGGAGTCAGGCCCCATCCACAAGAAAAGGAATCCAGGGCAAAACTCAGAAATATTTGATCAATTCACCCTGTCATCCACACAAATTCAGCATTCCGTGGATCTGAAACTGAACATTTTAGAAACCAGGTCCCAGGGTGAACAGATCTGAAAACTGTTGAATCCATGGCTCCGTAAGTAGTACTCCTCTTTTGGAGCGTTTCCTGATACGCTTGCGTCGTCGCGCTATGTCGTAACAAATGCGCAGAACACTGTAAACAACAACAACAATGGTGCTGTGCAGTGTAGCAGACGTCCTGCTGAAGACTGCGAGCCTTTTGCCGCTTTTACAGCAAAATATTGCACTCTGTCAGCACCACTGGATGCAACAGATCAACATGGAGAACGCCATGCTTCATGTAATTTTTTTTAATTATAAATATAGACGTACATGGCAAACATTATGCCAGGGGTACACAATAAGCCATCAGTTTCTTTCAAACACTTTAAATTTCTCACAGAGAATCTCTCTCAGAGTCTTAACATTTTTATATAAGAGAGTACAACGTGGGTAAATGACGGCTTCTGCCTGCTATATTTGCATTTATGAATAAAGAATTTAGATTTTAGGATTAGTACATTGATGATAAAAAATCCGTCCTTCTTTTCCTGTTTTCTAAAGAAACAAAAAAAACACATTTTCCCACCTCAAAGTAAAGTCCTTGTATACATTATTAATTACAAAGTGACAGAAATCCATCCAAAAGATCTTGGAGTTGTCACATGTCCAAAAGAGGTGTTGAGTTGTTTCAGGGTGATTTCCGCAGAAAGAACAGTTCACATCAACGTCTCTTTATATTTTGTCATGAAGTGGTCAGCAGGATGCTTCATTTAATGTTGGATCAACCACGAAAAAGATCACGAAGCGCTACTAGGCGGAGGCGCTATGATATTGCCATATATTTCCAGCGGTTGTCAATGAAGCGCCACCTAATGGCCTGCCATGTTATTGCAACGTTTCAGCCGATTTGAAAACAGTCACGTTGACGGTCATAAATATTGAATCAACTCCGTCTTTACGGGCAAAAGATTTTGGAACTATGAGCGTTTTGGCTTTGTGTGGACGGGGCCTCAGTGATGACAAGTTTCTGAAAACGCTCGGGCTCCGTTTCCATGGAAACGGGAGACATGGTGCTAATTGCACATGCATGTTGTCGTGGAAACGCAAAACATTTCCCAAACAAAAACAAGCAAAGTATTTTCACTCGAAACGTTATGTGAACGGGGCCTAAAGCTTTCTCTTAATCCACTCGTGGAATTTGAGGTTGTCAGTCCTCGACCTGCACACGTCAAGAGGAAGTCCAGGGCAGACCTGGAAGGTCAGGCAGCGATGAGTCGTTTGAGATGCTCGTTGTGTTCCTGCTCAAACTCATTCCAGCCACACCTTCCTGGGTTCTCTTTACAAGACGATCACGAATATCCCTGCCTGCATCAGGTAGCTGAGTACATGTGGGGAGGAGTTCTCCGCAGAACCCTCAACAGTCTGCGTCGCTAAAACAAGCTGCAGCGCCTGGAGTCGGTTCATTTACATCCTTGGAGACCGTCTTCCTGAAACAGTGACCAACCAAACCAGGCCAGCAGCCTGTGGGATTCATTCATCCGCAATGATCTCTTTGTTTCCTGCTTCATTAAACATAACTTTTCCCTATTTGTTTTAAAGTTACATTTCTCCATGATTGTCAGTTATCCATGTCGAATTTCTGGAGACACTTCTTTTTAAATGTGGTCGTTCACCTTCTTCTAAGAGACTTTACCTCAGCTGACTTGTTCATAATTGTTACACTTTGATTTCCTCATTAAGTTGAAGTTACTGTTTTCATAGAAATCAAATTAAATTTCATTGATAGGGCACTTTTCAAGCAGCACAAAGTGTTTTACATGCTCAGTCGATAAATATTCAAATTAAAAACAGGAAAGAGACGTAGTAAATTAGAGAAGCTTTCAATTGAAATCTTCTGCTTGGTTAGTTTTCCTTCCGTCGGTCTAATTAACACATTTGCTCCACTTTCACTCCTCACTCCTCACCTGGTGGGATTATTTTGTGTTTGGGTGTTGTGTTTTTTGTTGGTTTTTAGTTATAAAGCATATTATGGATGTTGACCTGAGAAAAAGATATAGATATAGGATGTTGTGTGAACAGGATGAACAGGATGATATATAGGACATAGATGTTGAAAACTGAGAAAACGTCTCAAAGTAAACAGACGTTATTCTGCATGAAAACAAACCACTTCCTCCCTCAGTGCACTGAGGTAAACACTGCTCAGCCGCCTTGTTTTGTTGTTTTCAGTGAACCTGCAGGTTGTTTCCAGTCGAACCTGATCACTTATTCCATCTGGTAAATGTGTTAAGTGAATGTAATGTTGTGAAGAAATTCAACAAACCTCCACAAGAAACAGAGTCGACTCATTTCTCCAGTTGCCATCAGACTGGAAATGATGAGAAATCCTGGCGTTTGCGCGTCGGTCGGGTCTGGATGAGGAAGTAGGTCTGAATGAGCTGTCGGCAGCTCCAGCACGAGCGGGTCGTTAGCGGCCGCTAATGGCCGCGGCGCTAATGAAGTGGAGACAACAGGAAGTGAAGGCAGAGCGGCCCAGGAGCTCACAGACGGCGGGGGGTCGATAAAAGTTCAGAGGAAAAGCAGTCAGGAGCTGCACGGCGGAGCTAACAGCTCTGACTGACTGATTGATTGATTGATTGATTGATTGATTGATTGATTGGTTCGGTTTGTGTCTCACTGGATTTCTGTGCAGAATTCACACATTTTCCAACGTGCATTGTCTTCCTCCCACAGATTGAGAATGTTCCTGTCGGTGGTGAATCTCAGACCTCGTTCACAGGACGACGGTGTGAGAGAGGAATAGAAAACATGTATTCTTGCATTTTTGTTTCAGAAAAGTTTTGCATTCACACGACAACGTTTTGAAAATGATTTCACACACAGACACACTGCAAACCAGGTAGATTCCATGCTGGCCACTAGTGGGTGCTGTGGTTTGTTTTATAATGAAATCACACACACACACACACACACACACACACACACACACACACACACACACACACACACACACACACACACACACACAGGCAGAATGTACACTCTGCAACAGCATGACAGCATACCATGGTTTCAGAAAAGTTGCTTTTTGCTTGTTTCCACTCAGTTGGAGCATTTTCAAAAATGTTAATTTTCTCCCATTTCCATGGAGACACGCTCACAGTGTCAAAAAGTTGTATTTCCTCATTTAAAAAGGATTCCATGGAGACAGAGTCAGACCATTTTCAAAAAGTCACGTGTGTGTGTGTGTGTGTGTGTGTGTGTGTGTGTGTGTGTGTGTGTGTGTGTGTGTGTGTGTGTGTGTGTGTTTGTCCCCAGTTACGAACTGCTCTCTTCTTCAGCCACAGTCATCTGGGATCAGCTCTGCCGGTTGAAGTGATGGAGAAGGTGGGCGGAGTTAAATATCGCCATGATGCGATTCAGACTTTTGGATTTAGACTCAATCTGTGGACGTCAGAGGACTCATCGACTCGTCTGGTCTGGAGTTTAACAGATTAAAGATGGAGCAGAAGCAGTTTGTGTCACAGTGTGCTCCACTCCCCCTCTTCCTCCTCCCCCTCCCCTCCCCCCCCCCCCCCTTCCTTCTACGTTCTCAGAAGCTGCTACACCCGTACCTGCTTATGTTGCACACCCGTGCAGACATATTCAGAATTGTCCAGGAGTGCCGCGGTTCCAAATGTGTGCTCTTTAATCGCGTCTGTAACTGAATACAGGAACACTCTTGAGCATCGCCATGCCTACACACCAGCTCCAGCTACACTGAGCAAGTGCAGCCCAAGGACCCCTGCTGGTGCCTTAGCTGCCTCAAATAGTGCCTGTTCACTTGAACCCACACAACCCGTTTCTTTGTAGAGCTCTCGCCAAGGTGTGTTAAAATCATAATTCAACAATGAGCAATGTAAGAATACAGAAAGTGAAACAACACAATAGAAACGTGTCCACTGTTCCACACAGGCACTGCTGGGGCTCACGTTTTCATAGTCAGTCCGATTGACCCACTGACAGAAAGCAGTTTATGTTCCCAAGATGTGGCCGGGTTCATTTCGGTAGGTAAATCCCATGATGCTTTGCACTGTGACATTTGTGATAGAATCTCACATCTGGCTTTACCTGGAAATCTGATGGGATTGAAGTGTTTATAGGATGGAAAAGTAATGGGATGAATTCTGGTCATGTGACCACAGCTCTTGTTGTGTAACGCAGTGACAGGAACCGGTTGCCGTGTCAACCGGCCCTCCGTGCCTGGCTTCTGTGTGTGTTCGTTCCCGTCGTCAGTCACCGTACTTTAAAGTCATTTTACGTCTTTTCTCCGTATCTTTCATCACTTCCCCGTGTTTCTACTTTCTCCTCTGGTGATTTTGATTCTCTGTTTGATTAGCTTCTTCCGTTTCATCGTCGCCGTAATGAGGTTGTCAGAGCAGCGTTTTGTGTCTCTGATTACTTAATGATTTTTCTTTATTCAGCCGCGAGCGGAGAGGCTGCTGCATGCGCCTCGTTTCAGGCTGTAAGGGAAGACAGACAAAAAGATTTCCAGCGAGTTCTCCTCACATCTCCTGGGGAGCGACGGGAACCTCCGCTGGGTTGTTTCAACAGAACTTCTTTGTCTGTTGTTTTCATTCAGGCTGTTTTAACAACAGAACTCAGAAATGATGGATAATCAACCTAATCTAACGACTGGCTTTGGTACATTGATGTGTTTGGCTCAGAAGAATAAAATACTAACTTATTCATCTTTTTGTGTCAAGAATCAGGTTGAAGTCGAAAGTTTTTTTTGTTTGTTTTTTTTTTTTCCTGCTCGTCAACAGATTTTATGATTGACTGGAGTTGGCCTATTCATCTTTAGCTTCCCTTCATCTAAGGTCCCGTTTACATGACAACTTCAAGTGAAAACAAGACTTTCTGGACGGGTAGGACGATACATAAAAAAAACAAACAAACAATCAAAACTGACAGTTAAATGCAAGAAATAAACGGCAGTGGAAATGAACTGTTTTTCACAATAAAATAGGGTCTGGGTCTAAGTAATGAGTGGGAAACATGCAGAAAACTGGCAAACCCACAAGGTCACACACCTCTCGAATTGTTCACAAACACACTCTCTCTGACACACACACACTCACACACACACACACACCAACCTCACAAAACACCAACATAATTTCCAGTCTGTGTCTCTTGTCTTTTCTCTGCCTCTCTTCATGACACACCTCCATCTCTGCGCACGGCAGCAGGATCTGACTGCAGCCCATCATTCCATTTCCTGCTCATCTGGCCTGGAGAGCAGCAGGACAGGCAGAGGTCATTATCAGGGCCTGATTGTTCCTGGACCTCCGTCCAGATCATTACGAAGAATCTTAACTGCTGCTATCGTGTCGTGGAGCATGGCGCCTCATGCCTCCCACTCTGCGGGGGGGGGGGGTTATTCAACAGTTCCTGGGTGGAGGGAAGTCGGATCTGATCCCAGCTGTCATTCAGTCACTGGTTCGTCACAAAGAAACACATTTTCTCACCTGCAGGTGATTCAGCCACCGAGTATTGACTGAATGAGCCTGAGGAGGAACAGAAAGACACAGCAGCAGGTGGAGGAGAGCTTTCTGGGTGGAAGAGATTTTTCTTCCTGTTTTCCCCTCACTCCGCCTCTTTAGGGCCACAATCAGGGTTTTCTTGCTTTGCATCTTGTTTAGGTGAGAACAAGCAGATGGAAGCAGTGGAGGTTTTAGTATTAACGAGGAGACCATTTGAACGTTCTCGCTCGCCTGCTCAGATCCTGTCTGTGTTGAAGAAAAGTCTCCACATATGCAGATGATGGTGTAGTGAATGTTCTTGAACAGACCGAGGAGCGCAGACACTCTGAACCCTCCTCTCTTCCTGCAGAGCTATCGACATGTGCAGAAAAACTGTGATCGCTGTGTTTTCAAGGTTACTGGAGAGACGGAGGCCGGCGCTTTTCAAAGGCGTTGCTGTCTGGAAGCTCCACTCTAAACATGGCAGCCTGTAGAAGAGTCGTCTCTCAGTCGGAAGGTTGCTGCTTTGAGTCCCCATCTCCCCCCGTCCACATGCTGAGGTGTCCTTGAGCAAGACCCTGAAGCCCAAACTGCTCCCAATGGTTGGACTGAGCGCTCTGCATGGCAGTGAATGGGTAATTGTGATAAACAGTGTAAAGCGCTTTGGGCTGCTCGAGTGGTGGAAAAGCACCAAAAGCACTAAAACACTGTGAAGGTGAAGTGTTTTCACTGGAAATAGAACCTTTCATTGCTCTGTCTTTTGTTTACATGCTATGTAGTTTTGGTTTAAAGAGTCATAATCAGCAGTGCTCAGTTCAGTTCATGTTTGTGTTGTTTTGTTCAAACTTTGGGGTAAATGTTTGCCTTTGTTGTGCCCAGGAAGAACATGCAACCTGCCCAGAGAACCGTCACTGACCTTCGACTGAAGCACCGGGACGTCTAGATAATCTAAAGTACACAGTTTGTTAGTTTCCTTTGGATTCGACTTAAAAAACAAAAAACCTGCTGGTTTATCTGCAATAATGTGCTTTTAAATAAATTAAATATGATTTTCTTCAATTTTCCTCTTCTTTATTGTGGTAAAGAAGAATAGGTCCTGTTGGGAAACCCCCTGCCGAGTCTCACAGAAGCGTCTGGAGCAACCCGGAAAAAGCAAAAACAAACCAAGACATTGCCACGGATTGGTGCGTGCTTGTTGTTTAAGAGAAAACAGTAACGTGTCCATGGTTTTTAATCCCCCCACTGGGCTTTGTGGATAATAGATTTGTGAACCTTTGGACCGCTGCTCATTAAGCTGAATAAAATTACAACAGTTAATCCAATTAGAGGCTTTCTGGTGTGTTTCTGTTGTTTTCTCTTCCAAATCAAAAGCAGTTTTTAGGTTTTGAATTTCCGGAGGTGGTAGAAATTCTCATGTCAACACATATAAGTTTAAAGAGACTGTTCAATCTTTAATGAGACAACTGACGAGTTTTCCAATGTAGTTTTATGAAATGTATCGTTATAGGGACTTCTCTCTGTTTAAACAGCAGCTTTGGGGTTTTACACACACACACACACACACACATACTCTCTCTCAGTTGGACTCTTAATGAGGGTCATGTAAGAGAGCTCTCAAGGTCACCATTTCCACAATAAATAGAAACATGGAATCTTGTTAACACAACCAACCCAAATATCCCTTCAAATTAAAAAGAAACACACGCACACACACACACACACACACACACACACACACACACACACACACACACACACACACACACACACACACACACAAAAGAATACAGAAAAAAAATGTTTAACCTGCCAGTCAAGGACCAGGAGATTGGTTTTCTGTGATTTAACACTCCACTGGTGATATTAATTACAGTTGACTTCATAACATATCACTCAGGATAATTGGATAATTTCCCTTCATACAGCATGTCATCAACTGTGTGTGTGTGTGTGTGTGTGTGTGTGTGTGTGTGTGTGTGTGTGTACCTGCTGAGATGGTCCACACCGCCATGATCTTGACGCGGGCCTTGGTGTGGGAGTTGAAGCGGCTGTGGTGGATGGGGTTGCGTATGGCGATGTATCGGTCCAGGGAGATGGCACAGAGGTGCATGATGGACGCCGTGGAGAACAGCACGTCAAGGTAGATCCAGATGGGGCAAAGGTCAAGGGGCAGAGGCCAGCCGTAATCTGCAGGGAGGGACAGACCACTGGGATTCAGACCAGGACCAGAGACAGGGCCTGGAACGCTTCCAGTAGAAAATGGAAAACAGTGACGAGACGCACTGGAAATACACTTTGTGAAAACGTTCCCTCTCCGTCTCCGTGGAAACGGGGGAGAACGCAGCTACTCCTGGTTCTGTGCTCCACGGTGAATTCTGTGGTGGTTGGTGTGGGAAGGTTATCGGAGGAGACCAACAGGCTGACCGTCAGTGGTGCTCTGCGCTCTCATCCTCTGTGCCTCATGTTCTTCCTGAGCATGTTTCTCCAGACTCTCTTCTTTCATCCCAGTAACTGAGGTGTGAGTGTTTTGGCTCTTGTAGACCGTGAAGAGCAACGCTTTCAACTGGTCATAAAAAGCCACAGCCTAGATAAATATTATGCTTCTCAAATGTAATAAACTAAATTGGTTGAATCCAAGCTACAACATTGCCAAGTGAATTAGTATTAAAATGACCAGCAGATGGAGCCCTAGAGCAAGACATTTTGATGAGTTGGCGCCAATCCATTCAGTGTCTGCCTTTTTGAGCAGAACATTTATGTTTCATTTTCTAATGGAAAATAAAATGGGAGTCCATTGAGACGATGGCCCAAAGGCTGCTTTTATGTCTCAACGTCTTTCTGCAGAAAAAAAACAACAATATGTCCTGCATTGTACTCATGTTCGCCATGCTCAATTAACCAACTGAAAACAGACTATAACCGCATTTATGATCACACCTCAGAGGTCACTGATGGAAGGAGGATGGATGACTGGAAGATGCTGTGATCTGACTGGAGAACCGAAGGACTGTCAACTCTTACATGTTGCCTTTAGTTAGATTCTAGACATCATCTTTGGCTTTTTGGTGCTTTATTTATTCTCTCTGTTTTCTGACATGATTGAAAAACTCCTGAGTTCCATGTGTGCCGTAGAACAACGAGTTGGAGTTCAGTCACGGACCGGCTGCGTGCCGCTCGGCTCTGAAGAGCTCATTACACAACGAATGCACTGTAAGACATGGAGTGAGTCATCAGGGTGGAGGAACACACACACACACACATGCACACACACGGTGTCGCCTCCTGCGTGGCCGCCATGCCATTTCAGTTGCAGCCATCTCGATAATTTGCCCCTGGAACGGCTCCTGAAACCTCTCCGGTTCCAGAGGAAGCGGCGTTACGCAGGAAGACGGAGCTTTTATGTTCTCAGCGTCAAGGTGAGGTTATTTATAGAGCCCTCGTCGCATGAGAGGGAGTTCAAGCTGCATGAAGAAAGACACAAAACTCAAAATCAAAGGGGATTCTGATCCGTTGAGGCAGATAATGAAAACAGAGGAAACTATTATTTAATATAGTGGTTTGAACCTGTTTCCCGGGAGGAATCCGCCCCTGACTCTCAGACGCGCTGCAGACTCTGATCTGATGTCTGGAAACACAGCGGCGCTCGCTGCCGACGGAAAACTTCCTCACCAAGACAGAAAGTCTCGTTCCGGGTTTGACCCGTGCAAAATGTAAAGTCAGCAGCTGGAGAGAAGTGTAACAGCCCCACCCACCTCCACCAACCAGCCCCACCTCCAGCTGCCTCCACCCTGCAGGTCACACACCACATTCCTGTCTGTGAAGATTTCAGCATGCGGGTGAACACATGCAGCTTTTTGGCTTCGTTCACAACGTTTCACAGTCAAAATGCAGCATTTCTGCATTTTCTGGTTCAGAAAAGTTTCACATTTACAAAACATTGTTTTGAAAACGATTGTCGTTTCCAAGGCAACTGCAAAAATACTTTAAATGATGTAGTTAGCATGCCAGGCCACAAGATGGAGCTGTGGAAGCGGTTTTCAAAAAGTTGAGCACCGCTGTCATGTAGACGCAATCCAAAACTCTCCAAAATGTTTCTGCTTCACGTGAGAAGGTTTCTGTGTAAACGGAACGGTGGGAATCGAAGACAACGGTTATTTCAACAGGCTAATGTTCCGTTTCCACGGCTGCTGTGGATCCAGACTGAAGCCACTTCATGTCTGACATCTGTCATGTTGTAAAGGGAAAATGAATCCAGTGTTTGGAGAGTGACGCTGGTCTGGTTATCTGATTCTCTTCTCTGCTAACGACGCTGTAATCACAACCGTCCCGACTGTACGTCACTCCTGCTCCATGCGAGCGGCGAAGGACGAGCGGATGTGAGCTTTTCTCATCGGGGCGGAGATGACTCATCCATGTGTCCTCAGACTCGTCTCTGTCCGTGTTGAATTTTTAATTTTCATATCTGAGGGTGATCCTGCACTCATATTATTCTTCCCCCGCCGGCTCGCTCTCGGACTCCTTCCTCTCATTTTACATCTGTCAGTCATTTAGCTCCGCTCAGCCGGTCCGTTACGGTCAGACTGTTGGCCTCAGCATGCCCCTCCCCTCTCCCCCCCACCCCTCGCTCCACCTTCTGAACTTCTCCGTCACCTGGATGTCTTCAGTCGGTGTTGAGTTAAAGCTCCTGACATTCCGGCCAGCCAGGTCCTGTGCTTTAAAGCTCTGGTTTGGTAGATGAAGTTCAGCAGAGGTCACCAACAGACGGGTCACTTTAGGTCAAAAGGTCTTAAGGAACGTTTTTTTTTTTTTTTTCAAAGACCACATGAAGAACATTGAACAAGGATAAAACCAGGGTTAGCTGCTGGTTAAGTCCTGTGTTCACTTTTTCACCCAAAAGACCAAAATCAGACAGAGGTGAAGCTCTGGTGATGCTCTGAGGCCGACCTTCCGTTCTCACCTCCTTCCAGGAAGCCAGGAGGAAAACAGCCTCGTCCCGGGAGACTGACAAAGTGTCACATTATTATCGGCTCTGGAGCCTCTGATGGCAGCGAGCTGAAGCCACAACGAATCCTCCCTCGTATGAAACAGACCCCCCCGTCCAGAAGGCTCGGGTCCCCGGGGACCGGCAGACATGTGGCTGTTAGCTCCGCCGCCTGCAGCGCCAGCGGCGGCACAGCGGCGGCCCGAAGCTGCTCCAGACCGGTCCAACCACGGGAGACGCCCGCCGGGAGGAGTCCCGGCGCCAATTAACGCCGGTCAGGGCTGCACCGGGCTCCGGGTGGAGCGCCGCTGTTTAAAGCACCATCAGTGGGAAAACATGACCGGAAAGGTGAGACCAGAGAAACCGGGAGCTCAAAGGGAAGTCCTCTTCGCTTTAGCATTCACGTTACTGTGAAGGCTGATGCACCATGGAGGAGTGGTTTGAAAGAGCTTTTCTGTGCAGTTTTCATCCCTGCTGCAGCGATAACACGCAGGAATGATCAATTAGTTCAATTCAGTTTCATCTCTATAGCGCCGAATTTAACACATCATCTGAAGGCGCTTTGCAGAGAAAACCAGGAGGAAACCTGCAGAACCAGACTTAGACGAGACTTTCCCTTCACGGGTCGTTTTGTGGACTGAACAAAAGCTGGATGCTGATTCTGAAGAAGGCTTGTATGTACGGAATGCAGTGAGACGTAGGAGAGGAAGTGCAGAGGAAGGATACGCCGAGACGCTCCTTTGGTTGGGAATGTGTTTTTGTGCAGCTCGTTTGCCGACAGACATGTGGAGCAACACACACGCGTGGAACGTGTTCCGGCGTGAACTGGAGCCGCGTCCAGAGTCCGAGCACAGGTCCAACATGGACGATGCACGGAAGAGCCTTCAGAGGACAGACGAGAGAAACATAGAGGACATACAGATTGTGGGAGGGGATTCAAACCGTGGTTCAGGATGGGGGCAGGGAATCTCTACCCAAAGACACAAATCCACTCGTTGCAGATTCATGGGGACAGGACTCTGACGGGGGACTCTCGGCTGTCAATAGGTGTGTGTGTGTGTGTGTGTGTGTGTGTGTGTGTGTGTGTGTGTGTTGGACGTGGCTCCTGTTCTTCCAGCTCTGGAACATCAGGAGAAGCATCGATTATCTGACGCGGGCGGCGGTGAAGAGCTTCGATCCTCCACCCGTCTCTCGGGGAGGTTAAATCAGGGTGATTGCGCCGACACAACGCCGAACCACAATCAGGCGAGCCGCGCTCGGGCTGTCAGGCCGGACGTCTCCCGGAGGCGGCCGCCCCGGGGGAACGGCGGCCGGAGCGGGACCGGGCCGTTCCTCAGCGCGGCGCGAACCACCGCAGCTCTCCCGGGGCTGCAGGCCTCACAGCAGAACATGTGTCGTCTCTTCACTTATGGATGAGGCCCTCTCGCACAGAAGAACTCAACTCATGCATGTTTAAAGTTGTTAAATTTTCAGAGACAAAACAAAGACAAGTGAGTGGAGCAGGCGCCGACGAGGGATCAAAGTCACCAAGCCAGAAAATCAGAACTGAGAGAGGAATCGCTGCAGATGAACCAGTGAGCGCTGTGTTTCCTGCCTTGTAATAAATATGATGATTCCACACACACACACACACACACACACACCTGGACGGGTGAGCAGTCCACACACACTCTCGATGGCGGTTGAAATGCAGACACGCTGAGAGCAGAGTGTTGAGTGTTGATGCGGACTTGAGCTTGCAGCTCAGGAATCAGGCTCTTTGTGCTGCGACTGCAGGGGTTTCATCTTGAAGGGCTTGAATATTGAACAGTGGTTTAATTTTACCAACATCACTCTGTAAACTTCTCTTTTCACCGCTGTTAAGGAGGGTTGGTTATGGCAACCTCTTATCAAAAAGCTCTTACATATTCACCTCCAGCAGCCTGACAGTGTTCAGTACCACATGACTTCCTGTTGCTCTGTCCAGGCTGTATTGGGGACTTTCAGCAGTGTTCAGTATCAGATACTGGTATTGGTGTCAGTATCAGTGCATCTTTAGCTTTTACACTGATGTACATCTGTACTGATGTTTTCTCTTGTTTTATTTGACTAAACAGGAATCCATCTAAAAAATTCAGCCGCAGATGCTCGGAGATTTGTCACTTAGCTACACGATCTGTGCAGAACAGCAGCGCGGAACACGTCAGGCAGCGGAAACACCAGGAGCGACTGCTGATGGACGACGGTTCTCTTCACGGCTGCTAATTTGAGATATTTCTGCGAAGAGAATCAGGAATCCCAGTTCAGAGGAACAACAAGCATTTGGTGAACAGACACGTTTACTTTCTCTCACTGCGAGACTCGATGCAGAAACTCTCATTCATGCTTGTTTCTGAAGCTGTTGGTATCAATAAAGTCTCTCAGCCGGTTTCTCATCATTCGCAGCCTCTTGCGTTCAGGCTGCTGACTCAGCACTTCATTCTTCTGGTTGAAATCTCTTTCCCACAGTTTGGTCTCCTCGGAGCCCCGGCGCCTCGGCAGCCTCCGCTGGGCGGAGAGAGCCGGTAATTATTCCACCGTTCCTTCCAAAGTGTGTTTGTGGTGATAAGATAAGCCGGTTGTGTCGGTTTTTGAAAGGTGGAGAGAGTAAAGAGTGAAGCTGAGCGGAGCAGAGAGAGAGAGAGAAGAAAGTGAAAAACTTCTTCAATTATTTAACAAGTCGCAGCGGCGATTGGGGCAAAATATGAAGGAAAAAATGCATAAATGGAATCTGAAATGGGGAAAAAGAAATCGGTTTTTATCATTTTTCCTGTGTTTTCCAGACTCCAGGCCATTCCTGAAAATACTTCGCTGATGTGAAAAAAAAACACATCCAGCCAGCAGCTGCTCTTCCAGAACCATTTACATGAATCTTAGCAGTAAATCAGGGTTTCATGTGACGCTGTAGCAACATTCTGTTGTCATACAGAGACATCTAGAGGTCACAGCTGGTACACATTAATATATTTTAATATATAACTCTTTAATGATTTTTAATTATAATTTCAACGAGTGTGAGTACCAGAAAAATTAAATAGTGACATATAGTCCACAAAAAGCAGCATATTTGGGAATCTGAAGTTATATTTTGGACATTTGATGGTTGGATGAGTGTGAAAATATTGATCTATACTGAAGTAAATGTGTCTTTAATGATCAGCTCTAATATTAAAGTCTGATCTCCATTAAGCTTTGTGTTTTAATTTACTTTTCATCAATCAGAAACTGAAAGGTTCCTGAATTTTCCATTAGATGAATCAGAGAAGTATGGCTGCTGGTTCCCCGCTCGCTGTCTCCATGGTTCTCGACTGTCTCGCCGTGCTTGTTAACGTGCACGTCTCTGAAAGTGCTTCACAAATAAACTGCTCCGCTCTGACAACGAGGCTGAAACACGGCAGTGAGCTGCAGGTTTGGCCGGATGTTCAGGGGTGGAAACGTGTCTGCCAGCTTCCTACACAAAACTGAAGAGGTGAAGAAAGCTCCAGAAGAGGAAACCATGGCAGGGTGGCGACTGAGCAAAAGGTCATCTGTGATTTGTGTCGCCATGTTGTTTGTTACATTTAGTTAGAAGAAAGTCCAGAAGCTTTGATGCTCTTAGAAAGAAAATAAAGTTTTGTATGATCCGAATGAATCAACGATTGACGCCAAAAGTGTCAACTTAAAACACGAGAGAGGAAACAACTGCTATGCTAACATCCAGACTATAGAGCATCTTCCTCCTCTGACATCCAGGTGTTGAGCTGATTGCTTGAAGGTAGTTTTAATCCAGCTGATTTGTAAACACACACACACACACACACACACAAAACAGCTGAGTTGCTTCTTTTGTCACCTTCCTGAGTGTGTGTGAACTAAAACTGCTGTGTGACTGTTGATCTTCCAGCTCTGATGACTGTAATCAGCACAAAGCGAGTTACGGCTGTAGCAGCGAGACGAGGAAACGACGGCAGGAGTCGAGCCGGCAGCACCTCTGGCTCACGTCCACCGCCTCCTCCGACCAGCCAGAGCCTCCCGTCAGCAGGGAGAACGGCACATCCTCCAACCACGCAGCCGAGCTGCACCACCTGCAGTAACAGGTCCATGAGCGGCACGGCCTCACAGCAGACCACCGCTGAGCCTCCACCTGTGGCTGAATAACCATGTGACGCCCGCATATAGCCGACCCACATTTATAATGAACACGTGTGTGTGTGTGTGTTCCTGAGCTGCAGTACTTTTCCTTTTCTTGCAGTTTTACCCGGTTAAATAATGAAAGCCGTACTGGAAAGAATCAAATCAATAATTAAAGTCGTCCTGAGCTGCACAGCTGTCGCAACCTTTTTTTTTTTCTCAAGACTCAGTTTTAGATTTAAAGACGCGTCGTCATCAATGATTTATGCTTCACGTCACATACGTTACAGTTTTCTTCTTTTAAACTTTCAGGCCACACTTCATTTTCAGAAAGTTGTGTTTTCAGTGGCTCCGTTGTCGTGTAAACAGACAACAGTTTGTCTTCAGGTGTCATGCTCCGGTGGTTTGAAAGATTTTGACAGTATATTTCCTCTTACTGTATTTGGTCTAATGGTATTATTTTCATCGGTTTGTATTTATTTTTAGTTTACATTTTTCAAAATCTCTATAAAAGTTTGTATCACCTTACAGATATTTTTTTTTCTTGCGGAGAGAATAATATATGATCAGTCTTTTTCTTTTATAACTCCAATTCAATTCAATCCGTCTTTATTTATATAGTGCCAAATACAACATGGCTATTTCTAAGCTGATTTTACAGAGAAGACCCAACAGATCCACTAACTTTCTCAGAATAAAATAATATTTTGAGGCTCGTTTGAGTCTTACTGGTAAAATTGTTCTTGTTTTTAGCGTAAACTCCTAATTTTTGTTGACTTTGCTGCCTTTCTGAGGTTTTTCTCACATCTTCGTCAGCTCTTTCTAATCATCGTCCATATTTATCTCTTTCTTGTCAGTCTGATTGGACTGAAACAGAAAATTGTGCCCAGTTGTGCAGCTGCTCATTCTATTAAAAACTGCATGGTTAATCTCTGGGAGACGGCATTGCCTGTTTGCTGTCAGCGTATCGGCGCTGATCCTGCTCGGATCCTGACAATCAGACGAGCTGAAGCCTGAATCAAGCAGCAGGACCTCCTGCAGTGTGGGGGTGTGTCGAATGCTCGGGGAAAATCTCGCTCTGTGTGTGTGTGTGTGAGTCTGAGTGCATGTGTGTGTGCAGAACATGACCAGGAGCAGTGCTTCTGCCGGTTTCAGGAAGTTGCATTTTCACCTCTTTCCACGGAGACGGAGCGAGGCCGTTTTGAGGAGTTCCACCTTCCGAAGCCTGTTATTGAAAAGTTTGATTTCCAGTGACTCCGAACGCCGTCGTCACTGTAAACGAAGCCAAAACTCTGTGGAAGCTCAGTATTTTCACTTCAGGCCGGGCTCCCTGGTTACTCCTTCAAAGCGTCACTGAGTTACTGGTCTTTTCTGGTGAGATCCTGCAGATGGATCACTGCATCAACACGATCACCAGAGAAAACATGGGAAAGTGACAGTGCTGGATATTGACACAGGCGCTCATTTTATTTGGTAAAACCAAGTTTCCACTCAGCGCCTGTGACTGCTGAAACAGTTCTGCCTTTGGTGGATTGGATAGAAGAGGTGAGGAAGAGGAGGAGGAGGAGGAGGAGGAGGAGGAGGAGGAGGAGAGGAATTTCACCTCCTGCAGCCTCTGATTTTTCTTCTTTCTCAGCAACCAAGAAAAACTAAATCTCCATCTCATCTCAACCTTTTTCTAATGTAACCAGAGCCCCAAACTGCAGTCATCAAATGACGCTGACTGGTTTAATTTTATGTCCTTCATTTAAAATCCTTTAATATGTCCTTAATTCTTAGATTGTTAACCAGTTATTGGTGGAATCGTTACAAAAACTCGCCTCCTCAGGGAGATTTCTGCAGCCCCAAGCTGTTAACCTGCTCTTCTATCAGATCATTTATAGAAAATGAAGAACATACTGTACATTGTTAGTCTATTATAATCTATTTTTAGAGTTTATGTATTTTTTTCTGCTTCTGAGTTGCAGAAGGGCAGAGCAGAGCGCCCTCTGCTGGCCAGCCGCCACTGTGTTCGACAGCACCAACTAGTGGACCAACTACATGGTTTTTAGTGTTTTAATTAATGTCATAGTTTTCAAGCAAACAAAAAAATGTGTTTTCACTTGAATCCTTGTCCTGTAAACGTGGCCCTAAACTTCTGAGATGAGTTCCTGGAGTGTTGAAGCAGGCAGAGGAGATCTTTACATAAGACTGACTGAGTAATCTCACATGCACAGGATTTAACTCCGGCCCGGTGCTACAACTGGAACGATGTGGATTTGGGTTTGGAGTGAGTCACAAGAGAGTCTCCAGAAGAAACTGAGCCTAATCTTTGAAATAAATCTCATCCTGCACAGCTGTCCATCCAGAAACAGAGGGAGGAGTGTTTCCTGTCCTCGGTGTCAGAAACCCTTTCATCAGCGGAAACAGAAGAAAGAAAGAACGGAGACAGAAACGGGCTCAAGTGACGGACAAATGGTGGGTTCGCGTCTGAGAGGTAGCAGAACGAGACGACGTTTACGGGTTGACAGCCCATGAGGGAGAGAGATGAGAGAGAAAACCAGCATTTAAAGCTGAAATTCAGAGGAATCCATCTGACTTTAACCGGGTTTGGTGGCTTTTGAAGAGCCGAGCAGCGACTGAAGCGGTGAAGTGCGGGATGGTAACGATCCTCTGAGCTCTCATCCCACAGAGCCGCCGGTTTCCACCGCTGCCTCCAGACACCCAAGAAAAGAAGCAGGCGCAGACTTTAGCGGGAGAAGCATTGATTATCGAGCTGTTACGAAGCGATGGCCGTGAGTGGCGAGCCGGGGAGCCTTTCAGCAGGTTATCTGAGCGTGTGAAGAGATTTGAGAGCACTTCAAACAGGACACTCTTCACCGTCCCTCCCTACTGGCTCGCAGAGACGGATTGAAGCCACGTGGATTGTCTTCTTCACCGCTTCGTCCAAACAGAGGCTCAGAAAGAAGCGTGTGCTTCAGGCAGTGTGAACGTCACCATGCCTCTGTGTGTCCGGTGTGTTGAGAGTTTGGCCTTCAGCCCACCAGATGTCACTGCTCCAAACCAAAATACTGACCGAAACTAAGAGAAAAAACACATGAAAGACTGTACTGAACCCGACACATGCTGTGAGAGGAGTGAACCTGCGATCACACGCTGCTGCTCTGTCCTGGAGGTCGACTGTCTCCGGCAGGAACTCATAACTGCGATGGAAGGAGGCTCCACTGCTGTGGTTCCTCCTTCACGAAGCTGCAGTCGAGTCCGTCTGGAAGCTTCAGAACTGAGATCAGTGTGAAGGCTGGTCTGCTCCGAGTGCTGCAGAGTAATGACGGAGATAGGAGAGAAGATGATGTCTTTCAAAACAGCTGCTTCTGTAAGATCTGAAACATCTACGGTGAGGAGGATCAGTAAAGGAAGGCGGTTAGTCGGATGGTCCTGAGGATACCCGGTGACAGGACACCATGAGATGGACTCCAACTGGAAGGAGGAACATCCACCAGGAGGACAGCGGAAAATGTTATCATGCAGCAGACGCATCAAGCATAGATATATGGCCATAGATATGTGTTTATGGCTGCTAGTATTGTAATAAACAGCTGTATTTCCACTGGATCTGAGTGGATCCGGAGCTTCGCACCGGAGGTTTGTCATTTCCACCAGATGGATATGCACTGCAGAGCATAAGGGGGAATTTTTAGAATAGAGCCCCCCCTGTCCACATGTCAAACGGGAAAACATGAACCCCTAATGACCCCTAATAGAGAAGAAGACTGACGAAAAACACTATGAGGCTAATGAAATGAGCCCATTTGATATTTCACATAGTCAGTGATCGCCTAAGAATCCCTGATGAGGACAAAGTTGGCAGGGACAAGAGATGGACGGACAGACAGACGAACCTTGATTTAGCTTCTGAATAGTAAGTTCCCAGCTGGACTAGCTACTAGTCACTCAGAGATGATATCTTGGCTTTTAAAGGAGCTTTGAATCAAGTAATTCTAAACTCAACTGAAGATGCAGGAGCAGATACAGACTGAAAAACTGCTCATACAGCTCGATTCAAAGAAATCCCTTCGTTCCAAACTGACCAGCCACAGTGTGGCGCTCTGGGGGCCTGGTTCGGGTCCAGGGTCTTGCTCAGGGACCCACGTTGGGGGGCCTTTTTCACTCTTTGGCTGGAACCCATGAGCTCCCGGTCTCATGTCTACTTTTGTAGGTTGTTCTAGGCCTCCATCCAACACCCCCCACCCCCCCGCCTCCTGGCCCCACCACCACCACCACCAAAAAGGGAAAACCATAATACGTTAACGGTGTGTTTACTTGCAGCCCCAAACTCAGCTGGCAAGAAACCAGAATCAATGAGATGTTCTGTATGTGTTCAGTGATGTTCAGAGAGGAGATGTGATCTGACTGACTCCAGTTCTCATCAGAAGATTAAAAACCCTGGGATTTGAAAAGAAACTGAATCGACCTGCAGTTTCGCTCCACTCAGAAACATTGCCTGCTCCCACTCTTTTCTCAACATAAAGTCACTCCCAGGTGGGAAAACAAACTGTGTGCTCGCTCAGTAGCCCACAAGGGTTTGGAGGAATCACACTTTTCGGCTGTGGATTGACTCAACTGGACTCCACAAACAACGACTGAAGAATAAAATCACGTCTATTTACAAGTTTTTCTGTTTAGTATTCAAGTTTGCTAATTAGTCAAGTTTGCTCTGGAGGATTGTGCCAGAGACATAGCTGCAACAACTTTTCCCACTGAGATTATTTTTGTTTCTAAAGCCACCGACACAGTGAACAATTTACAGCGACAAATATAACAGAGTGGACGGAGCATCGAAGGGCTCAGATCGAAATCTGCTGGCTTCCATTCTCAGCTTCCTTCAGCTTTAAATGAACAAATACTCCACGTACAATCGATTTCTTTGGGGAGAATCAAACACAGTTGCTGACTTTGTGCAAACACATTTCCAAAATGTGGAGGAAGCATCTGTTCCTGTAGCCTTCGACAATTATCCGCTATCCAACGTGCTCCGTTAAAGGCACAGCCACAACTGTCATGGGTGCAAATCCCATTCAAGTGAAGTGAAGTTACTGAAGCTTCATAAAGCACGGGAGGAAGGAGCACCAGAAGCAGCACATCAGTCTGTCAGCTTCATTCTGACAGCCCGTCCCCGGAGAGCGCACAACAAAGACGCAGCGGGGATGAAAAGAAACAAACCGCCACCCCACACAAGGGAAAATATCTGCCTGGCGCCATTTCATACACAAAAAAATGAAGAAAACAAGCTACCCAATAATAACAACGCAACTACTGCCCGCAGGGGGCGCCACAGCCACATCGCGCCTTGACCCACAAACTTGGACAAGTTTCATGTGAAACTTTTAATGAGTCAGATTTCAGCGCCTGTCACTGTCCGCGGAAAATGCTAAAGAAAGTCAGTCACCAGTTAACAAGGAAGCCAGTCATTTCAAAACACCCAACACGAAAACAACACACACACACACACACACACACACACACACACACACACACACACACACACACACACACACACACACACACACACACACAAAATACTCTGCATTTGGATACACTTTTCTGGGGCTGACGCGATGCAGCATGTGCCAGAAAAACATCTCTTAGAAATCCAGGTCAACAAACAGCAGATGAAACCTCAGAACCGAGAGTAACAGTGTAACGTCAGAAACTCACAGGCTGACTCCGGCATCATGAGGGCGACGTCTTCATCAGTCCCTCTAACAGGGATCATGTGACGTTCTTCAAGGATCCGAGTCTTTTGAACGGCTCTGTAAAGGGAACCACTCCCCAAGATCTGCCTCCCCTGAATGAGCCATGAATCCATCGCTTGCCGAGACTTAATCCAACAAATTATAATGGAATTGTATTGATGTGTGTGTCTTTATAGCAGTTTTTTTTTAGTTTCTTTTTTCCTTTCATTCCATCCTCCTCCCTTCCTTCATAGCCATTTTCAGAGGTATAGAAGTGAGAACTTGAGCCACTTTTGTGCACTGGGTGGCAGTAGTGAGTCAAAGTTTGCAGACTGTAGGAAGAGTGAAGTGACTCCCTACACCCTCTTGTGGTATAAAGTAGTATTGCAAGGCTAGTCGGGCTTTGGTTAGCTCATTTGATGATATCCTGTATTTGAGGTCTCAGCTGACAATAGGTGAAGGACGGGAGGACTCTGGACAGATCACCAGTCCATCACAGGACAGACACAAGGGTGTCACCTGCACATCTTAAGACTATGGATGGAAATCACAGTATCTGGAAAAGTCCTTGCATTCACACAGGCAAACATGCAAACTTCACACAGAGAAAAGCATCTGCAATCAAGGATCGAGTTTCTATCGGGCACAGAAAGAAAGAACAGGAGGACCTTAAGCTTTCAAATTAATTCTTAAACTTTCAGTGGAGACATGTAGTTTGGGAGTGGTGGGATAATGGCTTGACAAGCGTTCACAAGTTTGATTCCCTAACTCTTAATTTGGCTGCAGTCTAGAAATAGGATGGGAAGACGGTAAAATACAGAAAAAGGAATCTCACCAAAGTGATTTTCACAGTATGATTTTTTTTAAGAGAAATAAAAGCGGTTTGATGTGGTCGACACGACTTGTTTTTTAAGTGCGTGATATCAGAAGTGTTTTAACCTGAATGATAGAAGCATGTGACCGTCCTTTGCCAAGTGAAACGATGAAGAAATGTCCCAGTGGTCTGGATGACTTTCAGTAGCGTGAAACGAGCCACCGTGTCAACTCACCAGGTTAAGCCTAAATTTCCCAGGAGAACTGAACTGTTGTTTGGTCCAAATAGGTCTGCAGGACTGGACTTAATCTGCGACCCCTCCGCCGCTCTCCGACACGCGTCAGCGTTCGGACATTGTACATGCGTCTGATGCTGAGTATTCCTGCAACTCTTCAGTGGCTAAAATAACAGTGACTCAGAAGAGCAAAACCCTGAAAGCCTGAAGAAAAAGAGATGTCAAGGCAACTTTCTGGAAACAGCTCTTAAAGTGGAACTTTTTGGAAGCGCTGGGAAAACGCCACATTTTAGAATAACATGAGTTCTGGAGCAAAACACTGCTTCAGCGCATGCGCTCCGCGGCTGTAGTAAATAGTTCTTCTGCACATGCTCAGCAGGTAGGCTGGCTTGGATTGGTTTTTGTGAGGCAGAGCCAAAGAGGATTAATCGAGGTTTCAACGCTACGCAAAGGAAAACGACACAAACCAGCTGACAGAGAACAAGCAGGGAACCCAACCTAACGCTCCATTTTCAGTCAAGCCAGTTTATATTTGAGAGAATGAGTGTGTGTGTGTGTGTGTGTGTGTGTGTGTGTGTGTGTGTGTGTGTGTGTGTGTTTTCTTTACTAAAATAACCAACAGCACCAACTGCTGGCCTGACTCGGTAACTCCACCGGTTGCTCTTTGACCTGTTGATGTGAAACTCTTCAACAATTAAACTGAAGAATGGATTTGAGTGGAAGCGCCGTGTGAACCGGACCTCCGTCTGCTCCTCCTGCAGGCTCCTTCCTGTTAAGAGTCAGTTATTTTTTTCTTCCTCTGCCTCCTGTAGAGATGATTGTGTTTTGATTGGCGCTTTATAAACCAGCCGGAGTCAGACTGAATATGTTTCTGCAGGTTTGACTGGGAAACTCTTTTCAGCGTCGGATGTGAGACCGTCTGACGGAGTGGAGGCCGGGAGCGAACAGGCCCGCTGGTCACCCAGCTATCGATGGCAACGCGCTCACAGTGACGGCGCCGACATGTTTCAGCCGGCGCGAATGGATAATGAGACGCTGACGACTTGTCAGCACTGTGGAAAAAGACTCCGGCTCACTTCACCCGGACAGGAACAGGACATGTAAAGACATCTCACCCTCCATGCGGCTGTTTGTCTCTGTCGTCAATACATCAGGTGGTTTGTTACTTCAGCAGGTTTGACACGTGGCGTGTTGAAGGTGATGAGATGTGTGTCTCTGCTCAGCCTGTTAACCTTTTGCTAATACCCTGATACAATCTCAAGGCTATTTTTAGGTTGTTTGTCACTGAAATATCAATTAGGCTTGTGTGACGCACGACAAACTGTCCAAACCTTCATGAAAGGTCAGTAAAAATAAAGTTTGACTGAATCGGTGGAGGCTGGAAGGAATTGCTTTCTGAAAGTGAAAATAATTGTTATGATTGATTCATTTCTGTTATCTTTTAATCACTTGAACTGCTAAATAAATGTCTCAGTGCCGAGATAGTCTAAATATGTATGTTTAAATTATTGTCCACTCACATCTAAATAAAATGTGCTGAAAAGAGTTAAATTGACCATAATTACATCATTTTCATCTCAGAAAACTCAAAACTGAACCAAGTAAATTAGTGGATTTCTTTGAGAAGGAGCTTTATGTGCACTGTGCATGCAATGCAATAGTGGACCTCACTTAATCAGACTTATTCAATTAATTAATTCCCTCTTTTGTGCACATGGTGGCAGCAGTGAGTCATTCCTACCAGAATTCACCAGGAGAAGAGTTCCTTATTCTTACATGTGTTAAAATCTGCTTCTTTTTCTTCTTCTGGTCTGATGATAAAATGAGGATAGAGGTAACATTGCTCAAAGCACCATCCGGTGGTATAACGTGGTATTGCACGTTGGATCAGGAAGTGACTACTAGACAAACTTTGGCTGATTTCCTGACCCTCCCCCCTGCTGTGTGTGTGTCCTGGGGCAGACACACAGCAGTCCTGGCTAACCAGCAGTTTCTGTTGAGGTACCCATAATCCCCAACGAAACAATATAACAAAATAAAAACCCCATTAAAGCCAAAGACTACGTTTGTTGGTCTCATTCTGACCTTGTTAAAGCCCTGCACATGTTGACGCAGCCGCTCGGGCGTGAGTCCTTGCAGTGTGAAGCCCCACTTACACGACGGTTCGAGTGAAGAAGCATTTGAGAAAAGTTTCACATTTACACACTGACGTTTTGACATTGTTGTGTTTCCATGGAAACAGCAGAAACACTGAAAATTGTGTGTTTTTTATAAAGTCCCACCCTTGGAGCCTTTTTTCAGTGGCTCCCAGCACCGTCGTCATGGAAACGGACCCCAAAACGCTGAGAAGGCTCCCTGTTGTCCCTTGAATGTGTTGCTGTGTGAACTGGACCTCAGCTGAACTAACCCGCTGTGCAGATGTTTGATAGAGTGGAGACTGAGAAAATCCTCCTTTACGTTTCCGTCGCCTCCAGGATGAACCCATTAATAATCCCATTTCTGGATGAGCTCGGCGGCGCGGTCTAATCTGCCATCTCATTAGTCGTCTCTCCCACCCTCGTCTTTTGATTTCACCCATGATCTTCCCTGTGACACCAATCATCACCTCCCACAGCCCGGCTCGTGGCGGCTTCCTGCGATCTCTCGCGGCCCTCGCGCCCCGACGCCGCGCGGCGTTCGCTCTTCGGATCGGTAAATGAATCTGAAGCACTTCGGCCGTGTAACAACACGGGAGAATAATTGTGCGGTGCATGTTTGTGTTTGGTGTCGGCGCAGCTAATGACTTCTTTTGTCTTCTCATTAAAGAGCGGGAAGGGCGAGTAATAAGCACCGCAGGTCGGTCGTCCCTCTGAATAATTTCCCGCGCTCCTTTTCATGCTAATGAATTAGCGACTTAGGGCTTAAAGCTCCTTCTGCGAGCAGCGGCTCGTGACATTTAGCGAGCAGACAGAGGCGCTGCGACGGGAGCGGGCGGTAATGAAGCGCCGTGCCTGACAGAGGTTATGTGAGTTCATGAGGAGGGACAGCGACAAACAGATTAACGGACTGAAGGAGGCAGAGGGCAGGAAATAACGGTTAGCTTCCTGAGCGTAATCAGCAGCAACCTGACTGCAGAGCGCCGAGAGGAGACGAGTCGGAGGCTGTCAGACGGGAGGGATGTCAGGAACAACATGAGAGCAAATGATCAATACCATAAGATCAAAGACGACGGAGACGCTGAAGCTTCAGTCAGATTTTCAGTTCCGTCCTCTTCAATGAACCAGTTAGCTAAACTGTTTACCAGCAACATCTGATTCATCCTGAACCGACGCACATTATGGAACATCTTCCTCCTCTAAAATCCAGATTATAGAACATCTTCCTCCTAATTTTAAGATTAAAAACCATCTTCTCCCAGAAAACTTGCACATGTTAGTGTTCTCATGTTCATGTGTTTTCATTAATGTGAATCCTGAATGTTCAGTTACAACATTTTTTTTGTCTGTTTCTTTCAGATATACAAAATCTGAAAAAGTAAAAGAAACTCTGTAAAAATATGAGGAGAAATAACAATAAGTGTGCTTTATCAACAGTTTCTGTGTTTCGATTCGACCCAACGGCCGTCGGAGTTGATCAAGGCCACTTTATTCAGCGTCTGTGAGAGTAAACAGATCGTTAAAGAAGTGCTGCGCCCTTTCCAAAAATAAACACACAGGATGTATTTTTGTCAAACGCTGCACGGGGAGACGGAGCACACAGGAAGTCGGACGTGTGAGCGGCCACAAAGTTTTGGAGGACGAGAATAAATCCGTGTCTGCGTGAGGACATTATGTGGAGGTGAAGAGATCTGGTTTGCTGTCCTTTACAGTCTTTCTCTCCTCTCAGGTTGAGTCTGGTTTCGAGGGTCTCCCCTGCAGCGTTTCCACCTGTGTCTCATCGTCTCAGCCTCCCGATGTGGATTCAAGCCCTCAGTCGGTCCTGAGCCCTGCTGGTTCATCTGTGTACATTTTGGATCCCTGTATGTTTTTCTCCAGTAACCATGATTGTGTTTTGACGTTCTCTGACAGCAACACCAAGAGAGACTGATGCAGAACAACATTAACTCTGCAAAATCATCCCAAAATCTGTTTCCGATAAGAAAGAATTTTTTTCATTGAGCAAAACGGAACTCAGCTCTGGCTTCACAGTAATCTGAGTTATTCATGTGGCCCCTTGGGAAGATTAGCTGCCCACGCCTGGTTTAGACAAAATGCAACCTGACAAGTGAGCCGACTAGTCTAAACTGAGGGCAAAAACACAAAACAAACAAAACCCTGTGGTAACAGCTTTCTGTAGTATAGCAAAAACCACCAAAAAAAGAAAGAAAGTAGAGGCAGAGGCCTCTTTAGACGCATGCAGATCTTATTGCACACACACACACACACACACACACACACACACACACACACACACACACACGCAGGAGATGAATCTCTAATGAACTCACAGCTGTCAGCAGAACAGGACTCACAGTGCACTAATTTGCTACCTGCTGTTTGTATTTGTGTTGTGAATGAACGAGGTGAGCAAACTGCAGGAGAACGACAGGCTGCGAGCTGAACGGCCTGGAAGCGAGCGCTCGAGGAGGAGCGTCTCTACAGCTGCAGTCCCATCAGATGAAGAGGCACAGCCAAAGTATCTTTGTAGTCTGCTGCAGCCTCGGTGCGTACAGAAACCTTGAAAGGGGAATGCTGGGTGATTGAGGGTTTAAAAGGCGTTTGACACCTCAGATCATCTACTAGCTAACTTTTCCATTGATGTTTTATTTGCAGTATTTGTAGAGTCTGAGTGAGTGTAAAACGCTGGCGAGCCTTCAGTTCCAAAGTCCTGTGAACCTTTCATCCAACTTTGTGGATTTTTGCCAGTGTCTTATGGAACTGAAATAAACTCACTGCAGAGACCACAAACGCCTCCAGTGCCTTTGATTTCCAGCTGTTAACCTAACCTGAACTCTGTGTAGAGGGTTAGACAGTGCCTTTCAATGTGAGGTCGAAAACGTCTCAGAATGTCTCTGACTGAGTCTCTGTTGTACCAACTTTTGATATTTGGGCAGAACATCGTTTACAGTTTGTCTACAGCATTCCACAGACAGAGCGGACAGGGACTGATATGTTTTGTCTCTTAACAGGGAATTCTTCCCGATCTGCTTCGGTTTTGATGCCAGCAGAATGTATTGGTCCCGGATCAGGTCCAGAGCGACCCTGGCCACATAAAAAAAAACAAACAAAAAAATGATATTTCAGGGCTTGTTGGTGCCGGAATAAAACATATTGATCCTGTGAGTTTTCTGGGGTCCAGGACTACTCCAGACGGATTCATAGCTCAATGACCAGTATTCACATAACGATGGAAGCTGACAAGGGACAAATGATCAAAGAGGACAGTTTTCCAGAATGGTGAAGAAGCACTGCTTTAAAACGTACTAACTGATGAGAGAGGTAATCTGTTTAGGTATTTACGAGACACATGACTGATCAAGAGGATTTAAGGAGTCATGATGGAAGGGGATCAATAACTGTGGTTCACAGTTCAGTGCACTAGGTGGCAGTAATGTAAAGCTGCTGGCAGCTGCCATTAAACTGACTGAAGAAGAAGAAGAAGCAGCGCTGGACTATGCAGGACAGTTTGTCCTGTCCTACAGAACCCATTCTGTCTTTCTCATTGATATGAAACAATTTCCAAACCAGGGACCTGGCTGATCCTCTCTTGTCTTCCTGCTGCGCTGCCGTCACGTAATACCCGTCCGGTTGTATTGGGACTGCCGTATCGGATCGATATCTGACACCAGAATCCATGCATCCCCGAAAAATGTCTTCTCAAAGGACGTCTTTAAGGAGAGTAAACTGCCAACAATTCATCACTACTTAATATTCCTGAACGTTCTGAGCATCTGCAGAGTTTGGAGAAACTAGTTTGAAAGCGAAACACGTGCTGTGGCTTTGTCCTGTGGGCGTCTCCATGAGTCTGCATGCAACGTGCCTCCCAGGGTGTTTCTGTACTGAAGCTGTACTCCAAATAAACACAGCAGCAAACAACACAGCCTTCATCTGAGCTCCACTAAGAGCACCGAGCTGTGCAAACTTTCTGATGACGCTTTTACAACTTCGGTTCCATCAAAGCTCAATCAAAGTAGAGAATAACAGCTGTAGTTCATGCTGACACAAATGTTTGAGGTGTGGTGTGATTAAGGACTGAGACACACAGGCAGAAGCAGTCTGTTCGGTCAAGAAATGATTTTTCTATCTGAGAAAGAAACTCGGTACCGGCTGGATTCAAACAAACAGCTCATGCAGAGTATCCCTCTTTTCTTACCGTAGAGAATCGTCACCATCGACACCGGCATGACCAGAATGCCCAGCAGCATGTCGGCCACGGCCAGCGACATCAGGAAATAGTTTGTGGCGTTCTGCAGCTTCTTCTCCAGAGACACGGCCAGGATGACCAGGATGTTCCCCATCACGGTGACGGCGATGACGGCTAAGATCAGCAGCGCCGCCCAGTTCTTGTCCCCCAGCGGCTCTGGAGGACACGGAGCTGCGAACGCTCCTTCGCCGCCGATGCGGTGCGTCCTGTTCCCCAGCCCTGCGTCGATGGCGCCGCCGTCCCCGGGACACGTCGGGGTCGAGGCGTTGGCGAAGCCCCGAGGAGCCCAGGGCTCGGGCTCCAGAGGGACCACGGCTCCCACCGTCTTGGAGATCAGCTCGGACAGGTTCATGGCGTCGGCGCGATGCGGCCTCAGGACGGCTGCCTGGAAAATGGGTCAGCGCCGCCGGAGGGGGAGGTAATTCTGGCCATCATCGACTCGCTCGCCGTGCCCAGGTGAATACCATAAATACCGCACCATTTATCACCGGACTAATGAGCCGTCACTTATTTACTCCGTCATCTCAGAGGGAAACTCAAGCCTGGAGCTGGATGGAGACCAACAGATCATCTCCCCACAAGAGGACCGTGAACGAACATCCAGCGAAAATCCAACTCATACAAATGAAAAATCACAGAAAGAGTCGCTCGAAAAAACCTCAAACCGAATGTTGGCCCGTTCCTGACTCTTCAAACAAATCCCCCAGAATCCATCTGAAGAGCGAGCGGGACGTCAGTTCCAGGTTTCTCCACCTCAAAGCTCCTCTCATGGTGAAAACATGACGTCCATGTGAAGTCTGGAGTGTTTCAGTCCAAGTTTAATCTGAAGAAGTTTCCCAGCAGGATGTTTCGCTGTCAGACCCGCTGATCCGGGCTCAGTGATCTTTCAGGGAATTTGAGGAAAGGTGTGAAGCTTTCTGGGTTTCATACCTGTGGATCCGACGCTGCCTGTATGTGTGTGTGTGTGTGTGTGAGACAATCCTCCGGCATCCTCTCCGAGTCGGATCAACTCATCCCTGCACCTGTGAGAGTGAGACGGCGGCGGCTGACAGAGACGGATCATCAACATGATCAATCCTGACGTGCGTCTCACTAACTTTCCCGTCTCCTTCACACGCTCACGCTGATAAAGTCTGATTCAGAGACATTTAAACCCGAAGATAAAACAGCGCAGAAATGTGAGCCATCCCCGTGGTTTCTCCTCCCCCCGCTGGAAAACGTCAGTCACTCTTCAGACCCATCAGGACGCGGCACACATGCACACCTCCTGGTCCTTTCTTGCTAATATTTCCATGTCTTCTTACTTTCCAAAAAGGAAAACTCCAATAAGAGATGCAGAAGGGGAAGAAGAGAGGCTGAGTGTTCTCCGCAGGCTTCCTGGGGTTCGGAGCTTTCCAGAGAGTTGAGCGGTGCTCGGATGGCGATCAGGAGCTGAAAGCGTCGTCTCCTCACGCTGCCTCTCTCTCTCCCTCTGCCACGCTCTGCTGGGATCTCCTGCTGTGTCTCTCCTCCACTCCCCCCTCTCTCACATCTCTCTCTCTCTCTCTCTCTCACATCTCTCTCTCTCTCTCTCGCTCCTGCTCTGTTTTTCTCGGTTCCTTCACTTTAATGTTGAATCTGCGTTGTTTTTTCTTCCTCTCTCTCTTCCTGTCATTCTGTCTGTCAAGGTAAACGTTAACTCTTTTTTTCTTCCAATTCTCTTGAAATAGTTCTAAATTGACAGAACTGCGTTCGAATCCAGCATGAATACAGAAAAATAAGAGCAGAATGTGACTTCACATCGCATTGCACGGCGCCTTTTTCCTTATGTGTTTTTATCAAATAGTATAATTTGATAATAATATAATTTCTCTCTTTGTTTCATTGTTCTTTTACCTTTTATTTGCCTTAGTTTGAATTCTTGTTGAAACATAAAACAAACCTTGTTGCATATCTCACTTTAGCTTTTTAATAGTCCTCATGCACTCACATTTAAAACCACCTTGTCCAAGAAAACATTGATCAAACAAAATGTAATTATACATTCTATCAGCTATTGTTATCCATATAAGTTGTCTGGCCTAAGTAATACCTCACATCTCAGACTCTGTTTTCAGGAAATGATCGACTGGAGCAAGCAGCGTTTCCATGTGTTGATTTCAGAAGACAGATGACATTTAGATCGTAGCACATGGTTCAAGACTGAAACGACGAGTCAGGACTGGGTCTTTGTGATACAACCATGAGTGCAGAAACAGTACGAGCCTCTTCTCTGTCCTCCCTCCAGGATTCAGGTCCACTCAGTGTCTGGAGGGAGGAAATGTTCTCCGCATATGCAGATGATGCTGTCATAAATGTCCCCAAGCTTTCAGAAAGGTTGTAACTTCATGGATTCGTAACGCCGTCCTCGTGTAAACAAACAGCCCAAAAAGAACCAAAGTCCATCCTTTTCACGAGAAAACATGGAGGAGTCACATCAGGGGCTGGAAGCACCCGGCGTGACTCAGACCGAGGGCTCCTCTCTCCCGCATGCTGCCTCTTAGTCAGAGAGGTAATTACTGTCTCCCTCCTTCACTCAGCCAGCCTCCGAGTGTCTCTTACGCTCTCCATCATCTGCTCTGTTTGCTTCCCTTTCAGCCTCTCCGCAGCACCTTCCTTCTGCTTTTCCACTTACTCATTTGTTTACAGCCTGTCGGAGTTCTGCTGCGACAGCAGGGAGAGCGCCGCTAAAGAGCAGAGCCACAAAACTCCACTCACGGTTAAATTGGCCGAAGCCTCGACCCCTCGTGTGATATCCGACTCTGAGTGTGTGTGTGTGTGTGTGTGTGTGTGTTATTGTGGGGGTACACACTGAATTTCATGGTCAGTTTTCATCCTCACGTAAGAGGGTGAGATGAAGATGAGAGTGACTTTATTATAACATAAAGACAAATTGTAAGTCTGCGTATAAATGAAGGTAAACTGAATGAAAACCTTTAAAAACACGACCTCGATGTGTGTTTGGCTACTCATGTCACAGCGGAGACACGAACTGCAGCCTCAATAATGACGATCATTAAATTTAGGTAAAGAGGGCAGGAAATTAGTGTAATAACCTTACTGTCCAGAATGTGAGTCACATGTGTCAAATATATCATGAAGATTAGTGAAAACATTTCAGTCACACTGATTCGTCCATGTCTGGATGTAACAGTTGATTTTCCTGCTCCTGCGGATTTTTTTCCAGCACCTTCTGTTAATTTGAGAAGATTATTCTAACATGAATGGATATGTTTTTACTTTGGCTTTTTTTTTTCCCCCAGCAGAATGGTATTTCATGGAGGTTCATATTTGGAGCTAATCTGAAGGATTACAGGATCATGTTTTTGAAGGAATACTTCAGCCCTCAGGCACATGGAGTTATTTCACAGCCTCAGTGGATAAAGTGAGAAATGCAAACTGAAAGTTTGGCTTCTCTCGAGCCCTGAAACCGTGCCATGTTGCAGAAATGAGGGTTTGGTTTTCTTTTTTTAATCGGCTGTACCCTCCTCATGCAGGCTGAGGCTGAATCTTTTTCCATTCTCACTCTGGTTTCTGTAGCTTCAGCAGCATCCATGTAATAATAATTATTATTATTATTTGGTAGAGTGGCTTTGGACATTGGTTGTTTGGTTGGCTCAAGATAGTTTAATGTTCATGTGGATGCAGAATTAAAACTCATTTTAGAACCATACTTTTACTGTACATTTCAACCACGTCAGGTTACATGTGTTGCAGGTTTACGGATTTTTGGAGTGTCTCTTGGTTTTCCTGACAATATTTCCTCATTGTGAAACAGCAGCACCAAACCACTGCGACTCAACAACAACCTGCTCCAGACTCACCCGTTCAAAAGCAACTTTAGTGACTGAAAGCAGAACAGACACAGATCCCAGAACAGGCACGTGCAGCGAAATTTACTTTTTATCCTTTCAAAATTAGACTTTAAATTTAGTGATGAGACCCTTTCTTGAAGGTAACAATGGATCCGGTCTTGACTTCTTATTTTGTTCTGTAGCTTATAGGCTGGATTCCTCTCATCAGAAAAAAACACCAGAATCAGAATAAGAAAGTCATTAAAGTGCCATGAAACTTTTTTCATTATGAGCTGTTTATTTCCTGAACAACACGCTGATCGTCTGCGGAGGAAGATTGCCTTTAGCCTCATAAAACCTGCTGGATTACGTGACACAATCTGAATTTAAATCATTTTTTTGGGGCATAAAAAGCATCACCAATCAGCTCCTGAGTGAGAAGCCTTTCATACTGTGGCTTCCTCAGAGACAGAGAGATGGGGAATAAAAATCACTTCTGCATGTGTGAATATTGATTTCTCAAAGACGGAGATGCATGAAGGGAACGTTTTCACACCAGCTCTGACTTCTACATCTACAGCATGACAGATTTAACCCTTTTCTGTCAGTCCAATCACTCAATAACTTCTGCAAATTATCCTCAGGATGTGACACTGAATACTTTCTGTATACAGTCTTAATAATAAAGTTTGCACAAAAAAGCCAGTTTGTAATTTACAATAGTGAATGCATCCATCAAATCAGATTTTGAGTGGACTTTGTGTCGTTAACTTATTGCAAGACTTTACCTGCAGCCTTCAAATTAATATTAATGACTATAAATGAAACTGAAGACAAGCAAACCCGAGACCAAGACGTTAAAAGGGCTGTGTCATAAAAAAATATTGAATTTTATGATCTTTTACCATTGTTAGTGTGTGACTAGCTCATGTAAACTTCAGTTCAGTAGGCATTGCTCTTCATTCATGCACATTTGACTGATCTATGTGATTATTCAGTCTGAGCTCTTTCCCGCTCCTCCCTCCTCAAACAACCGGCTTACCACTGATCTACGGAGATGGGTGGAACTATTCATGAACATGCGCAACATCTTAGCGTACTTTAGAAAACTTCTGCTGCTTCACCGGCAACTTCCGAAAGGCAGCAGCATGTAGGCACTATAGATATACACAATATAGATTTGATTATAGATTGTCTAGCTCGTTATGGCCGTGCTGTTATGCCGGTTCTGGGGTAATGTGAAGTCGAGCTGTTTGGATTTAGGTGTTGAAAACCTAATTCATGTAGAATTCCTAACACTTGGTAATGTAGGAGTCCTCCGTCGTGCTCGGGGTGATAAGAGCTGATAATTGACTGTAGATGACTTTGGCAGGTTTTAAAAAGCATGATAAGGCTCCTTTAAGGGGCTGAGACCGAGTCAAGACCAAGACCAGAGCATACCAAGACCGAGACTTTAAGGGACCGAAACAAGAAGACCGAGTGTTTTCAAAACGATGCACTTTCGGTGATCTCGAGTGCCGTTGAACACACTCCTGACATGCAACACAAATTAAAAATTTTTCACTTGATAATACTGTTGTGTAAACAGGACCAATGTCTTAACCTGAAAGTTTCATATCAGGGAGAAACTGTCCTTACAGACGCGCACGCACACACACACACACACACACACACACACACACACACACACACACACACACACACACACACTTTACCTGGCGTTCCTCTGACTGGATGATCTCTTTGTCGGTTTAAATTTTCTCCAACATTAACTTGACTGGATTTGCCTCGCTCTGTTCACCTAAACTCTGAAATGCTCTGCGGATAAAAATACACTGCAGGGGGAAAACAGCCTGTTTTCTCACTCCTGCAGACGCGAACGTGTGAACACACTCAGTCAGAGTGAGAAAACACACAGGTCTGTCATCGTGACGTCTGCAGTCAGGATTCATTCAGTCCAAACTTTTCCTTCAACTCCTGATACAAAGAAAAGTATTGATCATCGTCGCCGTCACTCCACTGACTCTCCTGCTGCTCTGTTGTTAGAAACTCACATTAAATCTGAAGTTAATGAGACAAAAAAGGACTTTCAGTGTGAGAGGAGATGAGCTTGACTTTATTGTTTCTATTCAGGGAAGCAAAAAGTTCATCTTGAACTCCTTTTCCTCCTTGAAACTTCCTCATATTTCATAATTATGCTCGTGCCTGGCTGCTTTCATCGAGCGCTATAATTAGGCCGCTGTCTGAAGGAGTGTTGTGGAATTAAAATGAATATTTAATGAAACGTAATGAGAAATCGATGAGCAACAAATCCGAATCTGGTAGATAAGGATGGAAATTAGAGGTCGTGTTGTTTACCGGTGATTTGTGTCTCTGGAGTTACCGAAGTTTGAGGAGCCAGTGTGAAAACAGAGGAAGGTGAAAATGCCCACAATTCAGTCCTTTAACTGCGTGATGATGAACTTTATTAAGGCCACAGGCAAGATGCAAGGATTTGATCAGATTATGATGCATTGCTTGGGCAAATCAAACATGTATGAATAATCCGTTTCTGAGTGAGCATCTGGACTGTGAGATAAAACTGTTTCTAACCCCGGTCGCCGGATCGGCGGTCTGCAGCCGAGCCGATGGAGAAGGGAAAACTTCCCCGTCTGAGAAACAGGCAGCGTCTCAGCTCCAAACTGTCAGAGACGTTCAGGATCTTTAGAAGAGTAAAAAGAACTTGAGGGAGGGAAGAAAAAAGACCAACATTTAGAAATCTAAATTCAACACTGGATGGATAAAGAAGGATCAGCAGACATGGCTGCTTCTGAAGTCTCAGTTGGACCTTCAGAGTTTCTTAGAGAAAATCTTCTGACAGTTTCTGGTGGTAAAAATCCAATCAGCATTCCAGTAATCCTCCTCTGTAGCGGTGGTTCTTCTCTCTATGAAATCCTCCAGAATACCAAATAACAGCAGTTTGAACCTTCTTTTATACGTATACGCATATCCCTAAAGTTTAGACTGCCATCACTCATCTATTCCTCGTGAAACCTTCATGATTGTCTGAATGTTTCGGAACTTTACAATGTGATTTTGTGTTTTTCCACTGTCCCTCCAGCCTGCATGTCTGGCAAACTTTCTGTGATTCAGTCATATTGAAACGATTTTCAGTGAATTTCATCTGTTTTTCTTGAAACTCTTTCAAAATTCTCATCACAAAATCATCTTTCTCCATTCCGTAGTTCCTTACGGACCATCGGTCCTCATTACGTCCAACACCGTCAATATTTTACATCTCAGTCAAACAAACACCATCAAAAACGCACCAGGACCAGGATCAGGAGAAGGATCACGACCTGGACTGGGACCAGGATCAGCATTTTCATTGTTTAGATGAGCATTTTCAAAAAGTTGTGTTTTCAGGATCTCTGGGCACCGTTGTCATGGAAACAGATTCCCAAAATGTTTAAACGCAGCTTCTCATGTCGATTTTCCGGAGCTTCAGCAGCTCTTCAGTGATTTACACTGCTAATCACATTCACTCGTTCACACTCACACACCAGTGGAGGCGGCCGTCATGCCACGAGCAGCAGTTTGCTTCAGTGCCTTGCTCAAAGACTCCTTCCCATTTCTGGATATTTGGAATCAAACCTCCAACCTGACAATGTATTTACCATAGTAAGGCTTGATATGTTTGATGATTTCCAACTCCATCAGGTCATGTTTGGCTTGTTGGGCCTCGTCCCTCCAGTCCCGTCACTCCATGGTCAACACAAACAAACAAACAAACAAACAAACAAACAAACAAACAAACAAACAAACAGCTTCCCTTCCAGCAGATCGTCCTCGTTTAAACTCCCCTGATTCCTGCCAAACCCTCCTTTGAGGGGCTGAACGTGCTTCGTGCATCAGCATGAGCAGACGGAGAGCAGGCGCTGAGTGAATCCTTCCCGTCTGGAGTCCAGAGTGCTGAGAGAAACCTGTTCCAGATGAAGCCTGTCCTCCGGGTTCCGGGTGCTGCTTTACTCACAGATAAATTCAGGCCTGAGACTGTTTAACCGTGAAGCGGCGCTTCAGGCGCCTTTGGTCTCCTGATGCAGATGGACGTGAGCGGCTGCAGACGGGAGCAGGAGCGGCTCCGGTGCGTCTGTCCAGGACAGAGTGAAGGACGTTGATGTACGAGGACGACGGCGTCCAGATTCAAACCGACTCAGTCAGCCGTCCACTCCGCACCGACGCCGCCTCACTTCAAATGTCAGTCGGACTTCAGGGGTGGTCTGAAGAGGTAGAGTAGGAGTCCCAGGAGAAGGACTCGAGTGAAATCCGTCCAATGTCTTTGCTCATTGTCATATTTTACTGGTAATAACCTGCCCTGCCCTGCTCTGCTAAGAGATTTCACTTCCAGCTGTTTCCAGCCTCCCGTCAGTCCCTGAAGCGCTCTACTCTCTTATTCACATTCACCCATTCATTCATCCATCCACTGGTTTGGGACACTTTGGGAATTGAACCTGCAACAGTGTGACTGGGACATGAGCCACAGCTGTCTTGACTTTTTACATGAACCAATCAAATCAGTGACTGCAGCTTGGACCAGCCAATCAGAGGCAGAGTAGGGCGGGACGTGGGTTCATCATGCTAGGGAAAAAAATAGGCAATGTGGCCCATAGATGGGAGTGATGCATCATGGGGGATTTGGAAGTGGGTGTAGAAGTGGCTGTATACGTCCATTTCTGGACTGCTGGATCAGAGGACGAACATCTCAGAGTGAAAACGGCCGAAGAACCGGTTGATCGTTCGGATGAAGCTTCGACCGTCTCACAGGTCAAACCGTTCAGTCTGCAGGGTTTTCACAGCAGGTCTCCGATCTCAACACATCACAAGACGCAAACATGTCCAGCTGTCCCTCAAGTGTCCCATAGAGAAAGAAAAAGACAATAGAGAGAGTCGAGAAGCACGTTTCCAAACCCTGAAACATCAAAGATGAAGCCTCACACAAAGGAAAACGCCACTTTCTGATGTTTTCTATTTTGTAGC
The DNA here is from genome assembly GCF_902148845.1 of Salarias fasciatus. Taxonomy (NCBI): domain Eukaryota; kingdom Metazoa; phylum Chordata; class Actinopteri; order Blenniiformes; family Blenniidae; genus Salarias; species Salarias fasciatus. The sequence goes on along the minus strand of NC_043760.1, from coordinate 3,492,760 downwards.
CCAAATGTTGACTTTGTGACCAAACTTCTCCGTCAGACGTTGTGTCTCCGTCCAATCACTGCATCGTGGACCGAACACCAGCAGATCTCGTCCATGACAGGAGATCATTCTGGTGGAAGCAGGATCGGATGTGCAGCTTCTGAATAAAACACAAACCGAAAGCCCCGTTTACAAAACGACGGTTTTGACAACGCTCCAATTCGGTCTCCATGGAAACGGGAGAAAACGCAACTTTTCTGAAACACTGCTGTACATGTGCTTCATGTAGATGGATATCGTTGTCAAAACGTCACCGTGGAGATGCAAAATTTTATTGAAACGAAAACGCAAAAACGAGGCTTTTTCACTGGAGATGTTGCCGTGGAAACGAGTCGTTACATAACGAGCGATGCCACAGCAAACCCTCAGGACTGCAGCGGAGTCGGACAGGAGGAGCTGCACAGCCGTAATGTGACGACTGGCGGCGGATTGTTATTTAACACACACAACGCGACGCTGTAAGAACCGGGTCGAGTCTGAGGAAGCTTTCATCCTCCAGAATGTTTTAACTGCCGCCAAACCAGATATAAATAACTTCACTTAATGAGGTTTAAAAAGTCTCCCTTCAACATTATCAGTGGAATATTTTTATTTTTTTTAATTTTGTGATTTTGTTTTTTCATACAGCAGAATGCTGAGGGTCTGGTTTGTTTGTGTTCACTAAATTTTTCCCTGATGTGACGACATCGTCTTCCAACGGCTCGTTTTGGACCCTTGAATCTTTGATGAGCAGCTGCTTCACAAAGCGCTCCTCTTGGGGGGTGGGGTGGGGGGGGGGGGGGGGGGGGGGGGGGGGTGGCAACCCGTTTGAAGCGAAGACCAAGTCGTTTGAACTGCAGGGAATCTCCGCATCTTTTTAATCAACATCACACTCTTAAATGTTCGTCAGTGGGCCAGAAAATGAGTGGATGAGCGTCTCCCTGAGATCCTGAAGTCATTAAAACTCACCAAAGATCTCACACCGAGCGGCACGAGAGGCTTTTCATTAAAACCCTCCATAATTGATTTGATTTCCTGAAGGATTTTCATCAAACGCACAAACGCAACACTCAGCTTTTGACTCACACTCATCTTCTGCAGACTCACTTCTTCTCTAACAGAACTGATAATAACTGTGTGTTCAACTTAAAGCTACATCAGTCCAGTTTTTAGCTTTGAAAAAAAAAAACACGATTAAGCAGTTTGATTGTCCTGGGCTCAGTAAACGAAGTGATCAGTTCATCAGTCGGACGCCATTTTGAGCCACCTGAGCGTCTTCCTGTCATCAGGTCAACAGAGAAGAAGAAACGGGAAGATTCAAAGGTCTCAGGGACCACAAGCTGCGTCGCTGATGGAGGTTCAGGTCCCGTTTCCACCACACCGTTTCAAAACTCATCACCTCCAGAAAAGCTTCAGGTTTCCACGGAAACCATGTGCTTAGACTTTAGACTTTCCCTTCATGTGTTTTTCTGTTCAGATGTTCAAACCGTTTTTCACGTTTTACGAGCTGAAAACATAAAGGAGCTGATTTAACTGAGGATAAAAAAGAAACTTCTGTTTTATTTTAAGAAAATCCTAAATATTCTAGTGTTTTCTTTATTCCACCAGTATTGATTTAGAAGGAAAGAAAAGCACCAGTCAATAACCAGCTGTTACCATCACTTTCATTTGAACTCACCTTAAACTGTATGAACTGAGTTTTAATGTTTCTTTTACTCAGGATTCGATTTTTGTTGCGACAAAGTGCACAAGTCACCTTCACACACACACACACACACACGCTCAGTCTTGTATTTCTATCCTTGTGGGGACCGTCCATTGACTCCCATTCATGTCTAGCCCCTAACCCTGACCCTTACCCTAACCCTAACCCACACCACAACACAGCCTAACCCTAAAGAAATGTTTTTGCACTTTTACTTTTTTCAGTAACAACAACATGGTCAAGAAAACACTGTTTCTCCTACTTAGGACCGGAAAAAGGTCCCCACAAGGCACGTCGTTTCACGTTTTGCTATCCTTGTGGGGACATTTGGCCCCAACAAGGATAGAAATACGAGAACGCACACACACACACACACACACACACACACGGAGCTGTGATGCAGAAATCCTCGTGTCCCTTATGCAATGCCTCGGCGAGGCGTCTTTGTGGGAACCATCCGTCCTCACTTCCCTGCAGGAGGAATAAAAAGCTGACACACATCTGTTTGCTCGCCGTCCTCCGACCCCGTCCCTGTGCTCTCCCCCGTCCCTCTGTGTTCGCTGTCCTCCGTCCCCTCTCCGTCCAGTTCACCTGATTGCCTTCCAGCTGCGTTCCGGCGTGGCGGACCGAGCGCCTGATGTGACTCATCGCAGCGTCTCTGTAAACCCCCCCCCCCCCCCCCCCCCCCCCCCCCCCGTCCTCGCTGTTTTTTGTCGCTCTGCGTTGCAGAGCAGCAGATCTGAACACATCCTGATGGCCGGGTTGTCAGGCCGGATCATTCTCAGGCCCAGACCGGTTGCGGCGGACCTGCTGGGCCCTGTTGGCGCCGGCCGCGGCGCTGAGTCAGCACATCGCACCGGCGCTCGTCAATGAGCGGCGGGTTCACGTGTGGAGACCGCCGTGACTCACGGCTCCTCAACAACAGGCTTCATTACTCCGACTCCACGATCGATACGGAGCGGAACATGTGCCGACTTCCTCCTCATGTATCCGAGTATTTTAGATAAAGACGCCTTGAAAAAGAAACACAGGAGAGGCTGATAGTTTGATTTGATTCAGTTTTCTTTATATGGAAAGTAGAGCACAGCCATCTGAAGGAACTTCTCCGAAAAATAATAATTCACTACGAGCAAGACGAAAGGGAAAAACTACTTTAACAGGAAGAAGCCTGCAGAACCGGACTCGGAGGACACTTTCTGAGACTCAGCAGCAGATCTGGAAGCGTGACGGGATGGACCTGGGTTCATCATCTCCTCACTGTCACACCGGAGGCGAGAAAAGTCTCAGCTAGACTCACTGAAGTGTAAAAGAAAATGAGGTAAAGCTTCAGGTTTATTGGATCCAGCGTGTTGTTCCTGTTCTTCCATCTCAGCAGACAGGCTGACGGTGCTGAGCTTCTGATTGGGTGATTAGAATTATGAAGTTTTATTGTCAACCAGACTCCGTTATGTCTTACAGAGCTGTCAGTCCCTTATGACCCAGGAGAAGACTCGGTCCTCCGGTTCCTCGGTTCTGATGGAGGCAGAGCTTTCAGCTGTCAGGCTCCTCTCATGTGGATCCAGATCCGGTTCCAGAGGGAGGCCGACCGTCTCTGACACTGCTGTAGACGGCTGGAGGACCAGAACAGTGGACCGTCTCCAGAGTCTTTCTGTTTGTCCCCGTCTGTCCAGGTGAAACCTGCCCTCCTCTGCAGTCAGATCCTCATGATCCCGACGTGGATGGAGCCGCTCAGAGAAGGCTTCCTGCTGAGGAGCCGCCCTGCTGAGCAGTTTATGAGTCTCTTCATGCGCGACGTGTTTTGACCTGGAACTCTCTCCACGGACCGACCACCGCTGCAGAACATCTGGAGCATGCAGCCCCGACATGTGCAGACTTCCCGTCACAGCGGCTGCAGATGTCTGCGGAGGAAACCTCGGCCAGCGTTCCTCTTTCCGCTCTGGAGGAAACCGAGGATAATCTGAAAAATGCACCAGTAATGCAAAACAACGGAGAGGGCCTTTTAAAGTCCTTCCAGTCGGCGTTCTGTGACTCAGCCTGCCGTTTCCCGGAGGGGTCGCGTCGTCTTGAAGGCGGCGTGTGACTGGACCAGCTGCAGGTGGAGGACGGAGGCTGCAGTTAAAGGTGGAGACGGACGAGCTGTGGAAGGAGGATGAGCAGGATTTACAAGCCAGCGAAAACCGTGACAGGCGGTCGCATCAGGAAGCATCAGGCACAGAAGATGTGTTGCAGACGGCAGCCACACGTGGCGAATACAGGAAATAACGTGAAGACGTGAGAACTCCTGTGATGTTCCTCCAGTTCCCCTGGTTCCCCTGGTTCCTCTGGTTCCTCTGGTTCCTCTGGACCAGGTTCAGCTCAGATTTACACCTGATTCCACACCGTCAGGGTCTCTGCAGTGTGGGGTGAGTCTCCCCTCCCCTCGGTCCTCTGCTCACTGGCTGACAGCGTCTGGAACCAGACCCTGATCAGACCCTGATCAGACCCTGATCAGACCCAGCAGACCCTGATCAGACCCTGATGGTTCCTGATGGTTCCTGGATTTCAGCGTTTCAGGCCGTTTCTGCTTCACCTCGGGGTGATAGAGGAGGGCAGAAAGACTCTAAACCTCCGTCTTCCAGGAGGTCTGCCCCCCCACCCCCCCACCCCGTGCACACCACCTTCACATCTGTCTGCTGCTCTCTCCTTTTCATGTTTCCCCCTCAGTCTGCACCTTTCTGCCTCCTCTTTGATCTCAGACGTCATCTGTTCTGACTCGTTACACACACACACACACACACACACACACACACACACACACACACACACACACACACACACACACACACACACACACACACACACACTTGAAGCCCACTACCCCGCCTGCTTTCCTGATTGAGCTGAATTTGTTCGTTGAATCGTGTTTTCTTTGTTTCTCGTTTTTCACCAACAAGTGATTTTGTCCTGTTTTGTTCTGTTGTCATTAAAGAAACTAAAAACTGAATCATCAGTGTTGTGATTCAGAACCAAAGTGGAAGGACGCCATACACTCAGAGTATTTCCTGGCGTATAAGTCGAATATGGATTTTATTTTGTTGTTTAAGTTTTTGTCACATCTTCCTGCTTGTGATCCAGACTTCTGGCTATCATTGTGTGTCCTTTAATGTTTCCTGTATTTGTCGAGGATCTTCAACCCTCAGTATCCGTCCCTCGACCTCTCGGACTCTCTTTAACACTTTCTCCATCGTGATTTCTCACAGGACGCAGGAAACACTTGCAGATGAAGCTGTGTTGATACTGAACATGAACAATACTGATTGTTATAAAGACTTGACTCTGACCTGTTCAAGCAGCGTTTCAAGTGAAAACATGTTTTGACGTTTTCGTTTCAGAGATGTTTTGCGTTTTGAAAATGATGTAGTTAGCATATTGAGCCACGGGATGGTGCTGTAGGTTGTGTTTGTAATGAAAGCAGAGAACAATACACTGCAAACATTAACAATGGGAGGATGTGGACTTTAGCATGGCGACTGGCAGAGTTTCCACAGACAGAGGCCGAGCGTTTTCATAAAGTTCTGTACGAACAGCTATGAAAGTTCTGGTTTTCACTTGAAAATGTTGGAGAGTTTTATTTCTGTGATTTTATGTATTTCTTTGTCTTTGTGCTGCACTCTGAGTTGTTTTGTGGCACAAGGTTTGCATGAATGGTACTAAAGAGGTAAATGGGTTCTAACACCGATGAGGGTGAAGGGACCCATTTATAATCAGCCATACACACACACACACACACACACACACTAGAAGCAGCGTTAGGCTCAGTGTCTTCTGAACAAACTGAGTTTACTGAGGAGCAGCTCAGTAAATATGTATTGAACTGTCTAAAACCTTTAAAGGGAGTTTCAATATGTGTGATAAGATGTGAAAACATTCCCGGTAGAATCCGCTGGAGCTCTGAGAGTCCACACTCTGTTTCCGAGACGTTTCATTTATATGTAAATACGCCGCGTTATTGCTCTCATATAAAAACTACCTGAAATGTCAGAGTGGGCTTTGATTCAATCTGAGAGGAGCCCGTAAAGCTGGAGGCATCCTGCAAGAGCGCGTGTGTGTGTGTGTGTGTGTGTGTGTCCTGAATATTGACGGTTGGCCCTCGCTCTGTCAGTCAAAGTGGGCGGAGCCAGCGGCCTTCAGGCAGCAGGAAGTGTCGCTGGTGTTTGTGTAAGCTAACAGTTATGGGAGAGAAATTAACCTCTCTGCTTCGGCTTTTTCTCTTTGTTTTTTTTTTTTTTTAACCTGAGACCCGGGGTTTGTGGGTAATGAGCCTGCAGGACACAAACAGGGAAACGACCTGGAGACGGAGACGAGGTCGGCCAGATCAGGCGCCGGCTTAAAATACTCGCCGAGCGCCGCGTTCGCCATCTGGCGCCTCGCGAAATGTCAGCGGGGGTCGCTTCATTTTCCGTCTTCACTCAGGTGACACTTCACCGCGAAGGCAAGACAAAGAAATGTCAGAGTTATGGAGGAAAACCGGAGCCTTAAATGACCCCCGGATGTTTTCAGCTGGGACGTTTTCACCCGAAATTCAGATGAATCAGCTGAGAAACTCTGGATGTTGGAGAACTTCCTCCACCGCCACTGTCCTTACACCACAGACGTCAAAGCATTTTCACAAAGTTCCACCATATCAGCTGTTTCCCAGAAGCTGTGTCTCCAGTGACTCCGAGCGCCGCCGTCACGTAAACATTCCTCCCAGCATGCTCCACTTTGACTCTCAGCATCAGCAGGAGTTTGTTCCTGCCGGCCGAGCTGAGTCAGGATCATCCGGCGAGCGGAGAACGAGAGGGTGAAGAATGAGAAGGTGAAAAATGAGAGGGTGAAGAATGAGAAGGTGAGGATCCAGGTGAGCGGAGGAGCCAGAGTGGAGTATTCTCGGAGAGCAGCTCTGCAGGGTGAGCCGGCAGATGAGTGATGGTAAACAGCCGAGAGGATAACGAGATGGAGGGGAGAGCAGCTCCGCCTGAACAAGAGATGACGGGCCGCCCGAGTCTGCGTGTGTGTGTGTGTGTGTGTGTGTGTGTGTGTGTGTGTGTGTGTGTGTGTTTCACACAACCAATTACAGTCGAGAGCGAGGAGGTCGGCTCTAGAGGACGTTTCTTGCATTAGAAGAGGAAAACACAGCGGGGGGGACGATGCTTTAGTCTGTCGCTCCTCGTCGCTATCAGGAGATCAGAGCTGTGACTGCAAGTTTACACAAAGTGTAAAATCAGTTTATCCTTCAGATTTTGGACAAAATGTCCTCCTTATCGCTCTTTTATTCCCAAAACAAACAGACTGGTTCATTTTCCTTCGCTTCTTTATGTAACGTCACCTCTGCCAGAGAAATGAAACCCGGTGTAAAATAGCATTTCCTCTCCTTCCACTGTTTCCTGCACCCAACCCGAGCCCGAGTTTGAATCCCTGCTCAGGGTCTGTCCGTCTGTCCGACCTGTGTCTCTCCTTCTGTCTCCTAACCTCCACCGAAGCATCACCGGGTCAACGCCGTCTGCTTCCTGCCTCATGATCACTGCACAGCTTCCGTTTTATTAGACCGTCTCACATCTTAAGTAGATTTGAAAGGACTCTTGACCGTGTGGGCCGTTTGGACTCCGATGGCTTCTTGATGAGGTCCAAAGGTCCTGGAACAGGAAACCCATCAAGAAGCTGGAGCTGAGAGAACCCAGAGAGGCTTATGGGACGTCAGGGCGTAAACAGAACCAGAGGGAGCTATTTGACCCAGATTCTTCCAGCGTGAGCTTCATAGGATAATCTGGGTCAAAACCCCCAGATTAAATACATTAGAATGAACCTGTTTTCCATGTAAACCTTAATTTAGATTTACTCTTCTCATGAAGGAGAATTCTTTAATTCTGAATAGTTAATTCTGACTGGATGAAGATCATGTAACCGAGGCGCTGGGTTTGGAGGAACTGCTCATGGAACTGTTCAGGAAGTCTGGAGTCTCAGCAGGAAAGCTCAGAGTGCAGTGTGTGACGTGTGTGTTGAGCTGAAACACTGACGAAGGAAGGGAGACGTTCTGATCTCACTCTTCTTCTGTGGTGGGAAACGCAGGGCGTCAACCTGCATTAGGGGGAAGGATCTCCATCTATCTGTCAAGAGAAGTACAGCACTGGTTTATTTTCTTAACCCATGTTTCCCCCCTGACAGAGAACCGTGAGCCACTCAAAACGGGTCCGCGACCCACCGGTTGGGAAACCCTGGCCCGGACGACCTGCCCAGGAGATCTGTGGTACCGGTGACCTGCAGCTGGCAGTCTGGGCCGTTTAGCAGACTAAACACAGTGGAGACAACTCTTGGCCTGTTTTTGTGGTCAAACCACACCTGGAGCAGAGAGGAAGAACAGGGACCACAGCGCCCCTAGTGGCAGGATATCAACACCACGTTTTCAGCGATCGGGCCTCTTCCGGAGCTGTGTGAGACCAAAACGGAGCATTTTCAGCTGAAACCATGTCAAACCACTGAACCTTACATGACGATGCGTCTGCTGCCTGGCTAAAAGGCTTCCAGACAGAAGCGGCCGACTTTTCCAGAGCAAACTTAAGAGCTACCTGTCGTCGTCCGTCTGTAGGGATGAGTCACACGGCAGGAAGAGAATCAGTCGGAGCTTTTCTGGCCAACAGGTCGTTGCGTTTTAACGGTTCTCAAAAAAAAAAAAAAAGTAAAAACCCGTCTGCACATTCAGAGTTTGAATTAAAGAGCAAGCGAAGAGAGAAGCTGATCTTCAGTGAGCTTCGTGTCGTCAGCGGCTGAGGGACTCACTTCACAGAAACGTTTTACTTCTCCAGAGAATGAATGAAAAACCACAAAAAACAGTTTGTGGCTGAACCCTGAATGAAAACATCCTGTAACTGAATCACCGTGACAAACGGCTCATTAAACATATTTATATACCAATAATTTATAGAAAAGAAACACACCATGTGAATAAACACTATATATCTCTTTTGTCGTTTTCAACTGTTTTGTTGTAACTAATACTTCTCCCATTTATTTGCTTTTCCATGTTGTTTTCAGTTCCGTTTGTTTATTTGGTGACTTTTAAATTTCTTTCCTCATTAATTATCATGAATGTATTTATATCAGTGTTATTTTAGTTTCACATTTTATTTTCTCCAAATTCTATATTTCTGCTTTATTTTTGTCCGACATTTTATTCATTCAGTGACACCTTTTTTACCTTTTTTCACTGTCACATTTACGTCTTCATTATTTCCAACCACTAAGCATATACATTGATTAAACACACTCAGCACCGACATGTATTGATCTTCAGATGTTTATCAATATACACAGACCAAATATTCCCAACATATTTAGTAAACATACAGATTATATACACTAAACTAGCTCCTATACATAGATATTCACAGATTAAAAAAACAACAAAAAGAGCAAATTTACCAATATATACACACCATAAAACAATGTCATGTGTCAGCATATTAACAGATTATTAATACTAAACTTGTATCATCATTAATGTCTTTTTACATATTTAAAGATATGAATATTAGATACACTAAATTAGCACCAACATATAAAGGTCTGTATATATTTGTCAATTTACAGATTTATATACACTAAATTGGTGCCAATATAAACTAATTCAGGAGCACCAACATTTACCCCATAAATACAGAGAAAATACGATCCAGTAACACCATATCTGTGGGTGAAATACACTGAAATAACATCTGAACGTAAATAATGTGAATGAACGTCAACATGTTTAGTGATATATATAAACAATCAAATGAACTATATTAGAACCAATATAAGCAAAGTATATTCCAAAAAATGACTCATATTCACAGATTGAACACTATATGAAAACATCACTATATATACAGTTTATATACAGTGACACATGTATTTTCATCTATATAAACTGATTGAAAAGTGCATAAAAACAGTCAGAAATAAACATTTACAAAGATTTTCAACGAAGACAAGAAGATGGAAAATAACAAAGGCACCTAAATGATTCACTAAATGCATGAAGTGAAATATGTTTAAAGCAGAAAACAGTGTTACAAGTAAGAGTAGACTGGAAGATTCAAGTTTATGAAACAAAGAGAGAAAAATACAGTGGCGACAAAGACAAAGTGTTTGAAGTGAATACAGTGAAATACAGCAGCAGGAAGAACCTTCTGATTACTGTGTCCTGTGGACACGTTTATGTGTGGCATGAAATTAAATGCAACCGTACCAATGTGTGTGGAAGCAGGGAAAACATACACACACACACACACACACACACACACACACACACACACACACACACACACCGCAGAAACCTCGGGAGGTGACAGAGTGGGAATCAAACCGTGAGACTCTGCACAGTGAGATAAGAGGCAGCGATACATCTCTGCCCCAAGGACGTGCTCTGTGAAGAGGGACACACACACACACACACACACACACACACACACACACACACACACACAGGCACACACAGTTTTAAATATTTACATAACATGGAAAACACCACTGCAGCTTTTTTCCCAGAAATCTGGTTTTCTGGGTCAAATTGAGGAAAGATTCCTCCCTGCTGGGTCTGTGTGCCGAACTAATCAGAATAGAACCGAAAAGAACCGAAATGAAGAGAACAGAATCCGTCATCATTGTTCAGACTCTGCTGTACCTGAAACTGTAACAATAATGTGAGTTTCTCTCTTCGTAACTGGAGATGAAGTTACTCAGATCGGCTGAACTGCTTGATTTCAGTTAATATTTTTAAAAACAAAAAGGCCCAAGAAGCTCGATTCCACATGACCCGAAGGCCCAAGAAGCTCGATTCCACATGACCCGAAGGCCCAGAGCCGTTAGATCACCTCAGGAGGTGAAGGAGGCTGGTCGGCTGCTTCGTTTCTCTCGCCGCTGACAGGAAACACTTGTGTGACTTGATGTTTTTGAGATTGTGTTACGGGAAGCTTGATAGCGGATTGTTTATTCTCGAGGTCCGACCTTCTGTGGGAGAGGAGGAGTCGCTGAGATTTCCCATCTTATCGCGGTCGGCACCTGCTCTGTTTAGAAAAGCAGTGGCTTCCTCACTTGTCTCATCTTGCTAAATTCTGAAATAGAATCTCTTAAACTTTTCACTCCATCTTCAGCTACGACTGAACGCTGTAACTCCGACTGGGCTCGGTGGTCCTCTGTCCCTCTGTCCCTCTGTCCCTCCGTCCCTTTGTCCCTCCGTCCCTCCATCCCTCCGTCCCTCCGTCCCTCCGTCCCTCTGGGTGGATCGATCTGATCCAAATGACGATACTTCCCCTCTTTCTTTCTGTGTTTTCCACTCGTCCCCACTTGGCCTTACTCCGCTCGGTTCGCTGTGGCGGCCTTGGTTTCGGTTGTTTTCCATCATCCGGAGTACCGGCTTGGTCGTCGTGCTGTTGTCATAGCAACGCGACACAAACCTCCAGTTTTTATGTGACAGACCTTTGGAACATCGTGGATCCTGCAGCTCGGCCAGAGAGACGGAGAAGACCCAGCAGCTCCGGAGGAGGTGCAGCAGGACGACGCTGAAGATGATATGAGAAGCTAATGGTAGCTAATGCTAGTTAGCCACAGTATACAGTTAGCCACTGTATAACAAGTCCCGTTTATTATATCAGAATGTTTCCAGTCGAGTATGCAGTGTGTGTGTGTGTGTGTGTGTGTGTGTCTCAGGACACTTCCCGTCCCGCTGAATCCTCTTCTCCTCCACATGTCTGCACCTCCTCGCTCCTCTGATGGGTCGGTTTTTCAGCACATCAGCAGGCTGCTGTTTTAAAAATGGCGGTTTGTGAGTCTGCAGTCGCTGTCACAGCCCTGCTACTCACACCACTCTGACCAATCAGAGGACGGCATCTGCCCACGTCTCATTCTCAGCCCCGCTTGGAACCTCAGCTGAGTGGGGACCATGAAAGAACCTGGTCTGAGGGACTGAAATGAAAAGGAAACCCACAGGAACCAGGGACGAACCGGGTGAAGCGGGGCGAAGCAGGGACCAGTGGAAAAGAGCTGATGGAGGGAGGAAGATGCTCTATGATCTGGATGTGAGCTGAAGTTACACTCTGAAGAAGCTCCCTCTGGCTGATGCGGTGCTAACCACTGCTCCACCGCGCCACCGGGACAGAAAGCCGCCTGTTGAAGAAGCGTCAGACTGGCGTCCATTCAGCTCCGTCAACACACACCTGATGTGTTTCCTCCGTGTTTCCGCGTTCCGGTGCTGCTCCGGGCGTCGCTCAGAGCTGAAAGCCGCTCAGTGAAGTTCCATCCCGACCTCCAAACACACGTCTGTCACACCCGAATGTTTTCCCACCACTTTATAGGTCCGGAACGTTCCCCACTGCAGCCCGGCAGCGATAAATCCCTCACACAGCAAACCGCCGGCCTGGGGCGCCATGTGGACGTTTCCATACGGCCTGACACACACTGCACAACCTGCACACACACACACACACACACACACACACACACAGCGCAGCTGCGACCAGCAGCAGCTGTTTCCAGAAAGTTCCGTTTTCGCTGGTGTAAACAAAAACCAATTTCAAAACGTTGCTGAGTAACGTGAAACTTTTCTGAAACACAAGCAGAAAAAAGTGGCGCCTTTTACCTCGAACGTGTGAATGGGGTCTCAGATGGACAGACCCCCCCCCCCCCCACCCCGTCTGGAGGGTTTCCGTTAGCCGCTGTCTGAATTGAGACGACAGGTAAATTAGTTTGGAATAAAGCGAGTCGATGCAGAAATTCCCATGTGGGGAAGTTTTTCCAGCCCCTCCAGTAAAAAGTGTCAGCAGGAAGAAAAGCGTGACAGTCGCCTCCGGCGCTGTTCCGGGGTTTCTGTTCCGTTGTGGGATTGACGCTGTGGTTGCTCAGCGACCTTCTAGAAATGCTCCAGAGAAAGTCTGAACGCTTCAGTTTCATCCAGCAGGCCAGCCGCCCGAGTCCCGGAGAGTCGGCCTGGTTTCACTGGAACTCAACGACACACGGATTCCACCGTTTAACGGACCAGTTCCAGCCTTCAGCCACTTCATGAGACCGAGACCAGGCTCTGCATCGCCTCCAACCTCCTCCCTCCACCTCCAACCACGTCCAGCAGCCTCCATTCACCTCCAGAGGGCTCCACATCGCCTCCAACCTCCTCCACCGGCCTCTGTGTCGATGCTACGTCACCCCCAGCAGCCTTCCAGTCTACTGCAGTGGTTCTCCAAGTTTTTCACTGAAGCACCCTTGAACCCGGGTAAAGCTTTTTTGACTGAAAAAAGAAATAAAAACATAAAATACAGTACTAAATAAACAATCAGTGAAATATTTTACTAATATTAAAAAAAATGTTAGTGATGCCTTAAAACTGAACACTGTACAATATTATTATTATTAGTATTAGTATTAGTAGTAGTAGTAGTAGTAGTACTACAATAAGTAATATTCATTATATATTGTACTAAATATGGGTAATGTTTTTTTTCTGAATAACTATTGCTATATTTAGTTGTAAATGCATCACTAAAAAAACAATTTTCGATTTATTAAATTTGAGAACAGTGTAAAAAAATGGTTCATTTGTAATGGTGTCTCTTGAACTACTTGAAAAAAATATTTCCAAAAATGAAAACAAATAAGAGATTCAATTATAAATAAACATTTCTCCAGGAAGAAGCAATCATCAATTTCAAATGTTCTCATCTGGGATTACTAAAGAGAACCGTCTGGATCCACAGTGGAAGGCGCCAGGTCGGGTCAAACCATCACGGTTTGGGAGAATTTCTGGGTTTATGGTCATGAAATAGAAAAGCTTACTTGATATAAAATTAATTATTATGGCGGCCTTTATAAAATTATAAAATTCTTTTTTATTCATATGTTATGATACTGGTGTCGGTATATCCCAGCTTCACATGTCCGGTTACATTGCTGCTGTGTCTGTGAGACGGTGACGCCGCTCGGTGTGTGAAACGACGGTTCTCCACCGACTGAAACGAGCTGCAGGTATCAGGAGGCTTCAGGTGTTCCAGACCTGTGAAGGCCAGAGGAGGGCTCACACCAAGAAAGCCCCACAACATGAAATATGTCCTTACGCCCCCCCCCCCCCCCCCCCCCCCCGCTGCAGCCACTCAGAGCGCTGTAGAGTGTGTGTGTGTGTGTGTGTGTGTGTGTGTGTGTGTGTGTGTGTGTGTGTGTGTGTGTGTGTGTGTGTGTGTAGTAAACGGTGTTTATATAAACCCATATAATTTGAGTGTGCGGCAGAGAGCGTTTCGATCGGTCTGCCCGGTGTTGACGTGGCATCCGGTTGCCACGGCGACAGCTGCTCCTGACTGACATTGATTGGCCGTGATTGGCCGCTCAGACGCTGTCCGACGGGCAGGAAGCGGCCGTAATTGGCCGCCACACGTGAGCCGAGGGGGGGCGGAGCGGCTGAAAGGTCAGAGCGCGTCGGGCTGGATGTCGGTGAAACGTGAGGACCTCTGTGAGGACGGTGCCGTGTCTTCACGCTCTGAAACACTGGATTCCTCATAAACGCCACACCTGTCGGACTCTCTGGTCAGCACGAGACGACAGAAGCACTTTCCTCACTCAGGCCATCAGACTCAAACACTTTTCATTTCCTCTCCCAGGCTGAGCGCCGAGCTGCCTGGAAGTGGATTTTTCCGCGGTGACTCTCAGGTATCCGTCCAGGAAGCTCGCCGTCAGCCACCGCCGCTGCGTCTGTGTTCACTAGAAACCACCGGAAAGAAAAGGCTGCTGTGTGTTTAGACTGCCAGAACCTGAACCGTCCTCACACTGCCGGACACTTTCTGCCGACTTCACCGAATTCTGCTACTAATATGTAATGAAAAAGAGGAAAACCGAGACGAGTTGAGTTGAGTCAAGCCAAGTGGAAAAAGGGTTTTTAGGATCTAACTTGGTGGTCTGATTAGCTGCCTGAGATTTGACTTTAGGAATTGAACATTCATCAGCTGAATTAAAAGGCAGTGTGCAGCTTTTAGTTGCTATTGAGCTATTCTTTACTTTAATCGCCTCATTTGTCACTGTGAGCCATGCAATAAGACTCTGTTAGAAAGTTAGTGTGTTCTGGAAATGAAAGAAAGAACCGAATGAGGCTAAAGACCCACAGATTACGGTTCCCTGATCCTGAAAGTTTCTTTCCTTCAGTGAGCTTCCTGTTTGGGAACCACTGCTTTTAAAAGCCATAAAGAAGTCGTCAACGTTCACATGACTCATATCGTTTCGGGGTGAAAATTGCTTCTTTTGGTTTGGTTATTCATCACAAAGAATGATGAAAGCGTGAAGACAGGAATAACCCGACAGAGTGAGGAAGACTTTCCAGGACTATAACAAGTCTCTCTGGGCTGGACTTCCCTCCAGTTCATTATCCTTCTGTTGGTTTATTTTAGGATGAATCTGAAGAAACAGAGAAGCTGGAGAGGAAGTGAACAGCAGAATGCATTTTACAGCTCTTCTCCTTCACCTTCTTCCATATTTCCCAGAAACTGCTGGCGCTCGGTGCGGCTGGAAGTTTCACATGTTTTCACACCTACGGCTCATAAACTTCAGAAACTATCCGTCACAATGAGAGTCAGAAAAAAAAAACATTTTACTGGAGGTGCTGTTCAAAAATAAACTGGAAGCTTTTTTTCAGAGATGGAAAGCCAGCATCCTGTGGTCGGGTTTTCAAACCTCTGCTGTTTCCTTTTGTGGTGCTGATGCGACTGAATTACTGCTGCAGACTGTGGAGGTTTACAGCTTTCCCCTCAATTTAGAGAAAACAGGCAAGTTCCATGTAAACCCAGAACACCTGACTGCTTTTTACAAACTGGATTCACATAAAATTGACGCCGCGTCAAAGGGAGTGAATCCGATCGAACAGTCGGTTGGTTGGTCTGATGGTCAGTCAGTTGGTGGGATGGTCAGTGGGTGGGTTGGTCGATTCGCCGGTGCCTCGGTCGGGTGGCCTGTCCATCCGTCCATCCATCGGTTGTGCGGTCCATCAGTCAGTCACAGGGTGGGTGAGTGGGTTGTTTTGTCGGTGGGTCAGTTGGTCCTTCGGTACATCTGTTGGTTGTTTGCTCAATTTAACGGTCATTGGGCGGGTCGGTTGGTCGTTCGGTGGCTTGGTTAGTTGATCCAATGTTCAGCCATTTAGTGGGTTGGTCAAATTTGTCAGTGGGTCAGTTGGTCCGTCCTTCAGTTGTTCGTTTGTTCATCATTGGGTGGGTGGGTCGGACCTTTGGTGGGTCAGTCGGTTGGTCAGTCTGTTGGTCAGTCAGCCTTTGGGCAGGTCAGTAAATCAGTCAGTTAGTGGGTCGGTTGTGGGTTGGTTGGTCAGTGGATTGGTCGATTCGTCGGTGGGTGAGTTGCTGGGACGATGGGTGGATTGATCGACCTGTGGCTCGGTGGGTCGGTTGGTCAATCAGTCAGTCAGTTGGTGGGTTGGTCGGTCAGTCGATTGGTCGGTGGGTCAGCTAGTCCATCAGTCTGTCCATCTGTTCCAACACACATAGAGACACATTCAGGGCTCTAGAGGCTTTAAAGTCAATATTAAAACTCAACAAACTCTCTGATGGTCTCAGGACTTTTGGGAACATGGAAACAATCCACAAAGACAAAACAGTCAAATTCTAATGTGAAGATTTGGGTTAATGAAGTTCCTCTTATTCCGATGCCGCCTTAATGTAACGTCAGTAAATATTTCTGTTTCTGTCTTCGTTTTTCTTTAAACAGCACTGTTTTCAGGTTGAAAACGGAAAACTTCCATTGGCCCTCATTTATCAAACGGTAGTACGACCGTATAAGGGTGTACGCCCGTCGTACGTCCATATGAAAGACGGGTTGGTTACTTATCAATTTGGTCGTGATCGTTCGGAAAGATGAAATCTCACGACAGCTCTGACATCGTGTACGCAAGTTTCAGTCAGTGCGGACTTGCGGTGCAGTGCAGAAGAACCTGGTGGAGCGTGAAAATAACTATAAAGCACATCTCAAACACGCCATAAAGCAGGAGCAGCACACATTCAGTACAGATTAAAAAATAAATAAATAAAAAATAAAATGATGCCCTTACGGAATATCTAATAAAATTCTTCCTCGTGGGATTAATAAAGGATTTTTAACTTTCAATAAGTCCGCTGGTTCATCCTGCCACGGAGAGGAGCAGTTTTAACAGTGCGCAAAGACGCACAGCTGCTGCAGAGCTGCTTGAGACGCTCAGATCCAGCGGGGGAAACGCTGCTGTTCCTGTTAATCCCTGAAAAGGTGTGTGACTTTATTTAGGCAGTTTTACACAATATTGCATTGGCGATAGAGTTACTTTGATGCGCTTGCGCCACAAGAGGATGCGGGAACCAGCAGAGCCGCACTGGGTCTGGACGGAGGAGACAGGACCTGAAGAACCGCGACTGAAATGTCAATAAACTCTAAAGTATAGAAAATTATTCATTTAATCAGTGATGTGATGCCAGTAACCTAGAAAATAACATATGAACTAAAGGGAGATTAAATACAGACAGTGGACGTTCAGTCAAACATTTTATTGAAACTTCTATAAATTGTCTTTAATTTAAGCAGCACCAGCAGTGGGTGGCACGCCCCGCCCTCGGTGGACTGAGTCCCGGGTCCTGTTCGGTCCTGTGCTGTGTCCCGTTCGGTCCAAGGTGCGTCTCGGTGGGACCGTCCCTGCTGTGGGGAGGAGACCGGGCCGTGGTGCCGCTGTCTGACTCTGAGACATCATAAAACAAAACAATAAAACACTGAGCTGTACAACATGAGTCGGCTTCATTATTTGTAATATCAGGGTTAAATTAACGGATCTATAATCTGTTCAGACCTCAGCCGGTGTCCGTTCATCCAGGCGACGCTGCTCGCCGCTGCCGTGAACAGCGTCCTCCAGACTGCGTTTTTCTATTCTCCTTTAACTTCAGTTTTTATTCTTCCAAAGAGCTCCTCCTGATTTCTCTCCACCTCAGACCAGACAGGATCCATTTCCAGCTCCCAAAAGTTTCTTTTTTCGCCAAAATCGCTCCTTTTCCGTGTTTGACCTCAGTGGGCGCGGCTTCGGAACTGTGAATATTTCAGGGCGTAACATGTTAATGACGATCAAATTCAGCCGCCGCATTTATCAACACCCGATCACTCAAATGCTGAGATCGGCGAGGTGCGGGAGTTTCTGTAATGCCGTGCGAGCCCCGTCGTACGATGAGCTCACCGCTCAGATATACACCCGTTTGAAAGATGGATTGATAAATGAGGGGCATGGAGTCTAAATTAACGTCTGATTTGGTTCAGACATTTTATTTTCTACCTTCTTTATGAATCTGTTTCTTGTTTTGTCTCTAGTGATTCACATTGAGAAAAAATCAAAAGCATAAAACAAAACAAACAAAAAAAATCTAGTCTTGTTGGATTTCATCTGATCCAAAAGTGTTTGATGTTCACAGAATATCAGATGGCGCAACGGTAAGAGTTTGAAATCTGCTCCAGGAAGACGGTTCCTTCTTTGTATTTGTTGTTTCATAGTTGTGTATTGTAAAACACTGCCGGCTTTCTCCTCTTGTTCTCCGTTTCAGACCGATCTTCATCTGTTCATTTGAAGCTGGCGTGTTTCTGAGTGCGCTCTGATTGGGAGCAGGTGTGTGTGGGCGGCCGGACAGCAGGAAATAAGAGACAAAAGCTGTATTTCTGGCAAAAAGCAGCTGCCAAATTACTGCGGCCACGTTAAAGTTTGTTCTGTATTTTCAACCGTCCCGTGAATACGCAGTAATGTCACCATTTTACACACACACACACACACACACACACACACACACACACACACACACACACACACACACACACACAAAACAAAGTAGCAGATGAAGACCTGCCTCTGGGTCAGGAATGTTCCTGGTGACAGAACATGAACAGATTGTTTCGAGGCGTCTCGTTCAAATCCAAAGTGACAGCAGTGACTTCCTCTCCAGCTTTTTCCTCTTTACTTTCACTCTCCTGCATGTTTTCGTTGAACCTTTGTCGTCTGTCATCAGCGCTTTCGCTCTTTCTTTCGGGTTTGGCTGACATTTTGTTGGCGGGCTTCTTTCTCTGGTTGTATCTTTATGTGTTGGTACTTTTTAACTCCTGAATTCACACTGTGGGTTTTAAGGTTAAAGAAAACTGGATCTGAAAACAATTTAAAAGTATTTTCTGACGGATTGACTGCACAGACAACTAATGAATCTCCAGGCCACTAATAAAAGCTGACCAGCTGATCCAATGGACTGGGTCTCCACTGAATGAAGCCCTGTTTCCATGGCAACGACTGGGATGCGGTTACATGACGACACTGAAAACCTTTAGAAGCCGCTCCGACTCCGTGGAAACAGGGGAAAACGGAAGTTTTTGAAAACACTCGTACTGTCTCCGTTTCCCACCGCGCTCACTGCAGTCTTCAGTGTTTCTGCCGTTTCCATGGAAACATGGAGCAGTGCTGAAACAGCCCTTTCCCTTGAAATGGTGTCCAAACATGGCTTCAGTGACATCTACCGGAAATAAAATGCCATGAACTGACTGAAATATTAAAGAGAAGACATTCTATGTATTTAATAGAACCAGGATGATGGAGGAGGGTCGGTTTCTTGTTCACTGTAAACAAAATCAGAACCATCGTTCACGCTTTGGCTGTCGGGTCAGTCGACTCCAAGACACACAGAAAACTGGGTTCAAGGACAATGTGAAGACAGCAGCGACCAAATGAAAGAGCAGACTCTCTTCTTTCTTTAGTAATCAGCTATAGATGTTTCATCTCTCTGACCAATAAATGAAGAACACAGCTTTCCTGGAAAACATTAAAAGTAAAACCGTGACTCTGATCATTTCTGCTCGAGGGAACCTGAAACATCTGAACAGTGGTTTCATTCAATAGAACAAGAAAAACAACACTGAGAAAAAGATTTTGACAGCAATATTTAAAGACATGCGGCGCTGTAGAGACGCACGCTCCGTGAAAATCAACCCGGGTCAATTCAATGTAGCTCACAGTGTGGTTCATGAAGCCCAGCTCGTCCTCTAAACCCAGCCAGTCCCCAAAACCCGGCCCGCCCTGGACCTGCTGCCAGTCACTGAGTGAAGCTGTCTCCTTGTTGTCCTCAGACTGATTCTACAGAGGAGCTTCCCGGTTCTCATCATGAGAGAACATGTGCTGCTCCTGGTTCCTCTCCAAACTCCGGATCTCCCCAATCTGCTTCCAGTTTTTGGGAGGGTGAAAAAATAAGTGTTCCGTTTCCAGAGTGATACAGTCTGTGAAACAATTCGCTCCGCCAAGACGGAGATTAGCGGGACTGAAGTTACACTCATTGGTGGGCGTGCAGCGCGAAGCAGACGAGTCCCGGAAAGAATTATTTATCAAGTCATATATATTCATGTTGCGCCTCAGAGTTTTACCCCCTGCTGATCCCCGCCTGTGGGCTGATGTACTGACATCTGCGAGTTCCACAATCCGCTGGTCGGATGAGAACCATGGAAAATTAGTTCAACTGCTCGGTGAACGCAGGAGCATTTTACTCTGAGCTACATGCTAAACCGTTTCCAGGCTCACACACCAGCGATGCTACATGCTACATGCTAAACATGCACGCATAAACACTCTGCTGATCCCCTTCAGTGACAGTGACCAGTGAGACTCTTTCAGGCTCGTTTACACGACAACGTTTCAAGTGAAAACGCTTCATTTTTGAAGATTCATTTCAGAAAAGTTTCACATTTACACAGCAGCGTTTTGAAAATGATGTAGGTGTCATGTTGCTTGAGCAGTTGGTGCTGTTATTTGTTATAGTCATAAAAACCACGGAGAACAATAAACTAGAACATTAACGCTGGAGAACCAGAGAACAACACACTCTAAACATAAACAATGGAGAACCCCGACATTCATATGGACAGAACACCAAGTTGGATTGGGACAATGGTGACTGTCAACTCTAAAACTACCAAGTCCAGGAGAATCTGGACCAGGACCAGGACCAGGACCAGGACCAGGACCAGGAGCAGAGTTTCAGAAAAGTGTGATTCTCCCTGGTTTCCAAGAATGAATTGAATTGTTTTCACTTGCTGTAAATTGATGATTGATCAAAATGCAACAAAACTTTTTTTTAGAATACTATATTATTATTATTATTATTATTATTATTATTATTATTATTAAATATTTAGTTTTGCATTTTCGCGAAACAAACATTACAAATAATTTATAATAAACGAGACAACAAAACTAATAATTAAAGTGAAATTAAAAAAGAAAGGCGGGAGAGAGACACGGGTCGATATAACAATACAAACATCCTCAATCTGGTGCAGCTGAAGTTTTGTGATTTGATTTGAAGACGTTGTGTAAAGGGGCTCTAAGGCCACCAACCAGTGAGAAACCATCTTCAACATCAAACAATGTCAGTTATGAAGAATTTCGTCAGCAGGATTTTCTGTTTTATGACTTGATTGATCCAGCAGTCAAACAGGAGCCTCGATCCAGAGACGAAGTTCACCTGTCAGTGGTCATAATGTTCTGGCTCGTCTGTGTCTGGGAAGAAAGTTTCAGCCTGAACTGAAATCCTCAAACTTTGCTGAGAGATCCTGCAGGTGTTCTCTGCTCGGATTTGACGTCCAGAGTCTCCAGAAACGGTTTTGAGTGGATGAAACAGACGAAGTCTTATTATCTGTTTCATGTTCCTGACCCGATCCCCGCTGCTCCCCGCGGCCCCGGCTGCTAACGCGATAGCGCCTGATTCGATTAGCGCGCTGGAACACGTAATTAGCAGCGGTCGCACGGGAGTGGCCGTCCATCCACCATCCGCCCCTGTTTAATCACCCCCGCGTCGCCGCGATAGCGCGGTGGCGTCCGGTTCCAGTCCGCCGTCGCCGCGGGAACCGCTGATGGATCATCAACCACAATCACACCGCGTTTATCTGCTTCCTGTGGTCTGCCTCAAAGCATGCTGGGAAGGATCCCTGAGGTTCACACTGATCCCAGATCGTCTGGAAACATTTACGAGAGAAGTTGTGGATCTGGGTGGAAAGGTGCAGTCGCTTGGTGTTTGTGTGAAGTTAGGTTGTTTTTGTTTGTTTGTTTGTTGTGTTGTTGTTGTTGTTGTTGTTGTTGTTGTTGTTGTTGTGTTATTTTAGTGGCGATCAAACGTTTAACATTCATAACACAGAACAAGAAAACTTCTGTTGTGTTGTTTACAGGGACTGTTTCCATGGAGACACTGAAAACACAGAAACAAACAACAGCACTAACATGCTAACTGCTAACCACACTGCTTTCAGTGTTCCCGCCGTTTCCATGGAAACTGACATCATTCAGCTACGTTGTCATGGAAACAGGACTTAAACTTAGATATTTTGTTATTTTTTAATTTGTCTTTATGTCTTATTTTTGTCACTTTAAAAGTATTTTTATTAGAATTTTTAAATCTCATACATGCTTGCTTTTATTTTGAAATGGTTATTTTGTTGATTCTTAACACAATGTTCTTTTGAATCATTCTGCAGTGATTTTACGACACTTAATTGTCTTTTTAGTCATTTGAGTTGCTTTCCATCAGTGTGGTGGGTTGATTTCTTGTCTTCCGGGACATCTGTCCCTCGTTTTGGGCATTTTGTGTCTGTTTATGGTTGTTTTCTGTCACTTGAGAGCTGATTTGTCTATTTTTTCGGATTATGATGCCTTTCAAAAATGTTTGTTTTCTTCTAATCTCATCATCTCGTACTTGTAAATGTTTTTTTTTTTTAAATGTCACTTTCTGTCTTTAAGTTGCTGTTGTTGACTCTAATGAGTTCTTTCATTGTAATTTGTCTTTTCATTCATTTATATTTGCTGATATTCTCAAGTTGCATTTCTTCCTTTTTTCTGGTCATTTTCAGTCTTTAAAAGTCTTTCCTGTGGTCATCTCCCTCCTCACACTCACACATAATTAAAAAACTTTCACATTCTTCAGGTACAACCAGAGAATAAATTGATCATTACAAAAAGGCAATTATAAACTGATTAGTCAAATCTGCATTTAAATGAGCTAATTAAAAAGATCACATGTCAGATCCAGTCGTGAATTCATCTGTAGGATTCAGAGAAAGCAGGCCGTGTCGTTTCACGTCGTTCGTTTAAACCTGTTAGCAGTTTGTTAATAATTCAGATGAGATTAGATTAACAGGATGTAACAGATCCCACCGGGAGATTCACGCAAATGTTAGAACAACTGATGTTTTTACTCATTTTGTGCACAGATTAGCAAACTGTTTGTAAAGAAGAAACAGCGGCTCGGCTTCAGCAGCGGGAGCTTCAACAGGATCAAGAAAACACAAACAGCTGCTCAGAGAACGACACAACACGACATGACACAACGAGACAACAATAAAACATAGTGACACAGTATGGCACGAGACAAGACACGACAGAACGACAACGATACAACACTACACAAGACACAACAACACAACAACACAACAACACAACAACACAACGAAACAAGACAGCGACAAAACAGGGCAACAGGATGACACAACACAACACCCCAATTACACAGCCGAACAACACAGTGCCACAATATGACACAACAATACCATGCGATGACACGACACGACACAGCGACACAACAATACAACACGAACAACGTGTGTGTGTGTGTGTGTGTGGTTCTGGTTCATATTGATCAGGTCTTAAGAACTGACTGACCGGTCTGTAGCCTGGCACGCCAGACTGTCTCTCCATGCTCAGGGATACATGGGGAAACAGTCGTGTCTTGTGTGTAACACATGAAGTCAGTCTGGCATGCCAGGCTACCGGTTCTGAACCATGATCAGAGCTCTATCTTGTGGCTGAAGCCTTTAAAGCAGCTTTTTATAAATTCTTCTGAATATTCTTGGGCGGTTTGTCTTCGTCTGCTCCACTGATCCCACCACATCCTGGACACTTTCAAAAACCTGAATCCCACTCACAGAACACTGACATCCAGTTCCTGTTCTGTCCTTTGAAGAAGACTTCCTTTGTTCGTCTCTTATTGATTCAAACTTTCATTCACCACCTTCTCATCTTGAAAAATGAATTCAGCTGTAATTTTGTCAATTTCTTCAAAGAAAACAGGTTCTGTTCTGTGTGACTCTCTCGGTTCCAGATTGATCCTCCTCCACCTGACGCTCCTCCAGTTCTTCTCCTGCTGTGACACTTTTAATGTGAGCACAGAAACTAGTAGTTTTGCATCGTAAATGAATGAAAGACTATTTTAAGACATTAAAAAGGTTCAGTAACTCTTCAGGACCTCCTGTGGGTGTCGGACCCTCCAAAATGAGAATCACTTCTCATTTTATTTCCCCAAATTATTTATTCTCAATTATTTCCTCAAATTGGTGTTCAATTTTAGAAATGATGCTATTATTAGAAGTAACAAATGTTTTTATTCTTAAAGGATTTTGGGATGTTTTTAATGATGAAAAATTCCCTTCCAAAATCGATTTTTCTTTCTTAAAAAATACTTTTGATTCATTAATGAGTTTAAATGTTCATTAAAGAGCCTTCTTATTTTAAATAGACAACACTGCCCTCTGGTGTCCTTTTTGGGCGTTACATGTCATACGTACAACTCTGAATCTGAATAACGTCCTGTGACGTCATCACGCTGACCCTCACGCTCCTGGACTCTGGACACTGTGCACAGCGCCGGTGGGGAAAGTGAACACAACGGCAACTAAAATCTCACTTTTCCGGAGAAACACGCCGAATTCAAAGGGTACGTCTTGTAAATTACGTTTTTCTTTGGGTTATTCGCTTCATTCCAGACTTTGAAGTCTCCTGCATGTCTCGTTATGTCGCATGTGCTAAACTTGCTAATGTCTGCACGCCCCCCCCACCGTCTGACATGTCTCCCACCAAACTCCGTTCACATTTAGACTATTTTTAATTTCTAGTCCCTGTGATGTAAATACGGTGATATACAGAGCATGCTAGGCACAGTTTGTGTGTGAAGCTGTTGGATGTAATTCGGCTGATAAATTGAAGCATGTTTTTGGACACGTATTGAATTATTAGAAGTTTAGTGAGTGAGCTCCTGCAGGTCTCTGCCGCTAACGAGGTGCTCGAGTCGCTGTCGGTATGAATCACGTTTGGCAGCGAATGTAGAAACTGTAGCAGCTACTACTTTTGTCACTGTAATTATTGGTTAATCTACCAAGTTTAAACTGGTTAAAGTGACTCCAAAAATGCAGATTGAGCTTTTAGGTTTCTGTTGATTGCGATTTCGCATGTTCAATAATTTTAAACATTTGTAATATTGGTCTTTAAAATACTAATCAGACAAGCTGCGTGCTTTGCTTTAAAAGGAAATATTCAGATCTTCTTAGTTCGTCTCTCAGATGTAGATCAGAGGCACCGGAAGCTCATTCGTTGGTTTTAATCCTGTGTTTAGTCTGAGTTCACCTGTTCCAGATGATCTTCTGAATAAACCAGGTGTGTGTGTGTAAGTTTGTTCTGCTGTGTGTGTGTGTGTGTGTGCAGGTCAGAGATGGCGCTCACACAGGTGTCCTCCAACAAGTGTGCCGGAGGCTTCCAGAAGGTCTTTGAACACGACAGGTGAGACACACACACACACACACACACACACACACACACACACACACACACACACACACACACACACACACACACACACGGACAGCAGACTGTAGGTCATCACAGGAGCACAGAAACAGGTGTGTGTTATCGGGTGCATGAAGATAATTCATGGCTGCGATCAGACGTCTGTCAATCAGTAACTTCTGGTGTGTAGAAGTACATGAACGTCTCTGTCTTCAGCTCAGACGCTTCTCTCTGTGGGTTTAGAATTTAATTACAGAAATACCGGATGGCGCTAATTCCATGATGCTTCATGATGCTTCAAAATCCCAGTGCTCTTTCTCTTGGCCTGAATGTACAGCGGCTGTGACTGGGACACGGTTTGGTTTTTTTGGTTTACTTGTTTTTTTGTTTTGGCGATTAAAGTGAAAACGCAGCGTCTTGGTGCTTTGTTTCAGGAAAGTTTCATTGTTTTGCCCCGTTTCCACCTGGTGCAGTGCAGCAGGACTGCAGAGCGTGCACGCACCGTGTTGGAAACATCGTTGATTACAGTTTGACCTTCTAACGGCGTCTCCTCGCAGCTATCGGGCCATTAGCCGCCGCGCTCTCTGATGTGCTTTTTATTAACTTTATAGTCGACGGTGACACTTTTACCGCCTTCTTGATGAACAGTTTAATGTCCGACCTGCGAACAGGCATCAAAGGAAGAACACACTGCTTTGAAATGGCTTGTGTGTGTGTGTGTGTGTGTGTGTGTGTGTGTGTGTGTGTGTGTGTGTGTGTGTGTGTCTTAACAGACATTTCCTTTGGAACAGTCACAAACCAGTTTATTAATGACTTTAGTTTTCACAGTAGGAGGAATTTTGAATTTGTTTTGGATGTTTTTACAGCAATAATATGAAAATCTGAAACTTGCAGATATAAAATCTAAACATCAAAAAGTGAAAGTGAAGGAATTTAATAATAAATCAAACAATATTATTTTGCTGAGGTTTTGAAGGTATCATTTCTATGGAGAGGTTGTCATTTGTACGTAAAGCTGATGTATTTATTGTTTCCTGATCAGAATTGTGATTCCAGACATGGTGATCATGTGATCACTGAAGCTCCTGACTGATCCGGGATCTGTTGAGTCGACGTCTTCTAGCAGCTACGCTAATCAGCCAGTCTCAGCTCCCGTCCAGGCGACGGCGCGCTGACTCAGAAAAGTAAACTGGAGCCTTTCAAAATAAAAACACGTCTGGAAACGTCCTCAGCAGATCCACAAGTGGAGTCAGAGGATTTAGCAGCATGTCGGTCATCTGGGAGGGTTTCAGGATACATTAGCATCTGCCATCACTGATGCTAAGCTAAGTTAGCAGATGAATTGGTGATTGATCATTTATCACTGTTAGATCTGCCCCAGACACATCATTCAGCCATTTTTTTCATCTTGAAGCACCCCGATTATAAAACATGAACGTTTATGAGCGAGTGTGAGATTACCTCATAAAAACTTCAATTTAGCCTTTATTTCTCTTCATTCATACATATTTGAGTACCGTATTTTCAGGCTATCAGGCGGCTTATAACCCGGTGCGTTTTATGTTTGAACCGCGTGATGTGATGTGAACCGGTAGACCCCACTGTGGCGCCTGTTAGTGTGGCCTCATGCACTTTAGTATTTATTTACGTTCTTATTATTGTAGCGTTTTTGCTGTAGTTGTTATCTTTTACCGCTACGTTGTGTTCTGTGAGTTCCTACGTTTTCCAGTTACCTGAATGCACCGCTGTGGCGTGAGTGGCTGGGAGAGAGCAGGGGGCGGGACTAGAAAGTGAGTGTGCGTGTCGGAGAAGCCTTTAAGGCCATTTCACAGCAGCTGCATTATGGATCTGGAACAGATCCGCTGCGGAAAGTTACATCTCAAACAAGCATAGATATATAGCTGTATATGTATGTGGCTACTAGCATTAGCACCATAGTAATAAACGGCTGTATTTCCACCAGAGATGGGCTCTGGAGTGCAAGGGGGAATTTTATTTTGGTGGACCGACATCTGTTCATGCGTGGCTTTACGAGTCCCTCATCTTTCGTCCAATCCCTGGCGTTTTGGCTTCTGTGTGCTGAGAAAATAGATCTGCTGTCGGATCACTGGTGACTCTGTTGCAGCTGCAGGGTGTACAGTGAAATGCATCTATTGGAAATGCAGCCATTTATTTCAGTGCCGGCTCTTGCTAGTAGCCATATCTACGGCTATCTATCTGTGTTTGTAGCTCCTGTGCATGAAGTAATTTTCCGCAGCACATCGGTTACAGAACCGTACTGCGGTTGGTGTAAAATGACCCGACGTCCAACTCGTCTTCTTTTCCACAGAACCGCTGAATGTCACATTATTATTATGTCCAGTCGGAGTTTTGCTCCTTTCAAACCTCTGATTGGCCCCTGATCTACGTAGAGAAGTGGCGCCAATCATAAAGTCACCAAGTGCGTGTGCACGGCTTCATGGTGTAGATCCACTACATGGCGACAGGCAGCCATGTCTCCTCACCGTCAGAGCGGGGTCTGTGTGTTGTGTATCTATTCTCGTCATGAACTTGCCGTCATGCTGGTTCCGGGGTTCCGTGATAACATGAGAGCTGCTGATATTGGGGGCGCTTCCAGGCAGTCGGTAGTGGAACGCTATTGGTTGGTTTACGTTAGGGGGCGGGGGCAGTTCTGCAAAGACGACTTTATTAGAAGGACTTCCGAAACCGTATAGATGTAAAGAACACATACACACACACACACACACACACACACTCAGTGTAACGTCAGTGTTTTGTTTCCCCTGCAGCTCTGAGCTCAAGTGCAAGATGAAGTTTGCGGTTTATCTCCCCCCGAAGGCTGAAACTGAGAAATGCCCGGTGCTGTACTGGCTCTCCGGTGAGTTTCAGCGTCCCCACAGCCATGCAAACTCGCAGGGCTCTCTGGTCTCACGCATTGAGCGTGACAGTCACACATTTCGTCTTTTGTCACTCACGACACACATTGTCTTACTCTCCCCGCATTAAAAACTCGCCCTTAATCTCAAACACAATAGAGGCCAGTATTGACTGTCAGTGAATGAGTGTAAGGTTGTTATGTGTTATGCTGATAATTCATCACTCCAGTTGAACTTTTTTATGTTACTGTCTGGAATTATAATGTGAACAACAGAGACCACTTTTCAAAGCTTGTGTCCAGTGCACGGTGTTCTGGGTACGTGGCTGTGGAGTAGTTCAGGTGTGTGAGTCTGGAGTGTTATGGAAGGCAGAGGTATGAGTGGAGATTTCTCAGCCCAATGCAAACTCAGTCTGAATCACACAATCCAGGCCAGGCTCGACTGTCACTGGATGAGTGTATGTTGTTTCGCTCCCTTTTCGTCGTTAATCCACCTGGTTTTTATCCTGAGGAATCTAGGAGCAGCCCAGCCGGTAAAGCAAAGACAGGATTCACACCATGGACAAATATTGAGAAACTGCTCTTTATATATTTTTTTACTTACGGTTTAGAGCAGATTACCCTGTTTTATGAGAAATCCACTTGTTGATATAACTGATAAAGAAAAAATATGCGTCATAATTTCTATACAGCCGAGTTTGTAATGATCTGAACAATGTTTGTACTTGGACTAATTCCTGTGTTTGTAGTGAGTGTGTATCGACACTGTGGAAGAGACGGTTTCTGAATAGACTGAACAGAGCGATGATAGAAATCAGTATGAACTTTTTATTTGGATCATAATTTCAAGAGCTCATCCCATCAGTCTCCAGCAGGCTCACATGACAAGAATGCTTTTTTCCATCGGTTGTTGTGCTACCTTGGTTGGATACCTTGGACTTCACTGTAAGCCTTGGAATCGAACCGCTGCCCCCCCCTTCACCGTGAGGCAGCAGTGCGAACCGTCACGCCGTCCTCCTCTCTGTCCCCGCAGGGCTGACGTGCACGGAGCAGAACTTCATCACCAAGGCGGGGAGTCAGCTGAGCGCCGCCGAGCACGGGCTGATCATCGTGGCGCCGGACACCAGTCCACGTACGTGCACGCTCACACACACACGTGCTATTTTCAAGTAGAAGTGTAAAAACGCCGCCTTGCCATTTCGCTTGAGAACGCAGAACATAGTTTTGCGTTTTCAAGCGAAATGGCCCGGCTGTGTTTTGTTGATCCGTTTCCACGGCGACGCCGGCGTTCCTCCTCAGGCGGCTGTAACATCGAGGGCGAGGACGAGAGCTGGGACTTCGGCACCGGCGCCGGGTTCTACGTGGACGCCACCCAGGACCCCTGGAAGACCAACTACCGCATGTACTCCTACGTCACGCAGGAGGTGGGACGGCCTCGCCCGGCGCCGCCGCCGCTTCCAACGCCGCCGCCGCCGCCGCTCACGCTCCGCTTCTTCTTCCTCTGCAGCTCCCCAAACTGATCAACGCCAACTTCCCCACCGACCCCGAGCGGATGTCGGTCAGCGGACACTCCATGGGCGGGCACGGCGCGCTCATCTGCGCCCTGAAGAACCCGGGGAAGTACAAGGTAGGGCCAGCTCCCAGCATGCAACGGTTCCTAAATGAGAATAACGTCAGTGAGTTTTCCTTCCGTTCAGTCGGTTTCCGCCTTCGCGCCCATCTGTAACCCGGTTCAATGCCCGTGGGGGCAGAAGGCCTTCTCGGGGTATCTGGGCCCGGACCGCTCCAGCTGGGAGGTGAGGGCACCGACCGGACCGTCCGGGGATTCGAACCGGCGGCCGCCTCCTCACCCTGTCCGCCGTCTCTTCCAGGCGTACGACGCCACCGTGCTGGCCGCCTCGTACTCCGGCCCCCAGCTGGATATCCTGATCGATCAGGGCCGGGACGACCAGTTCCTGTCGGCCAGCCAGCTGCTGCCCGACAACCTGATCGCCGTCTGCTCGGAGAAGAAGATCCCCGTGGTGTTCAGGCTGCAGCCGGTCAGCGCCGCCGCCGCCGCCGCCGCCGCCAGCTGTCAGCACAGCTCGAGCAGTGCTAACAGGGGCAGGGTGCTAAGTAATGAGAACAGGATAGGATGCTAAGTGATGCTAATGGGACGGAATGCTAAAGTAATGCTAAGAATGCTAAGGGATGCCAACAGGATAGGATGCTAATGTGATAGAATGCTAAGTGACGCTATGGGGAAACATGATGCTAATGATAATAACAGCTGCTAAAACTTTTTTTTTTTTTGGTGGGAAAATGAATGTAAAGTCAGGAGGATGACTTAATGCTAAGTGATGCTAAGAAAATGCTAGAAATGCTCATGGATGCTCAAGGTTTCTGTAGGAAGGGGACGCTAACTGATGCTGTGTTCATGTCCTGTAACACTCAGAGGCAGCATGATGCTAAAACAGTGCTAATGATGCTAACAGCTGCTACAGGTTTCCTCCAGTGAATGGATCCTGGATGTGGTGGGACAGGAAGCTGAAGGGTTTCAGAGCAGGGTTCAAAGTTCACGTGAAGACGTCAGCATGTCCCTGATCAGACTCCTGGCTGGTTTTCCCGCAGGGCTACGACCACAGCTACTACTTCATGTACTCCTTCATGAACGACCACATCAAGCATCACGCCAAGTACCTCAACGCCTGAGCGCCGCCGGCCGCTTCCTGTCTCCCCTTCAACGGGAAAGGACCGTTTTTCACAATAAAAGCCTTGTGATAAAAACGTGTTGTGTTTCTTGAAGCTGAACCGTGGAGGCCACGCCCACTTTTGAATGTTTCAGCTCTCCGAGGTGGCGGAGCGTCTTTCTGCTGATCGTCAATAGTTTAGCTAACAGAATACATGTGTAAGAACATGAAGGGGAAAAGCATTTTACAGTACACACATTGCTCTCATACTTCCAAGGAAACATTTTTATTCACACACAAAGTAACTTCATCCGTCAGAGTTCAGATCCATGTCTGGTCTTCATAGTGCTGCAGTTTGTTCTTGGATAACTTTGACAGTCGATCACATGACGACTGATACGATGAAATGATGCTGATATATGAAACTGCTGGGTTTTTTTCCAACCCGTTCTCTGGGTGGCCCGAGAGTTTGTGCAGATTGGGTCACTTTTACACAAACTTGGGTTACTGTAGTTATCTTGACTCAGCAGATTTTGGTTGATGATTTTGTGGGCTGAAGGGAAGAGAAGAATCGTCATTTTGGACACTCCTGCAACTCGTTGCATCCGGAGGCTTCTGGCAAATGGAAAGAAGACTGGAGTCCTGAGTTCTCTCTAATATTATTGAAAAGGCTAAAATGAGAAGACCTCTGACATCCTTCTCTGTTTTCGGTGTAGGGGCTGTGGCTCAGCTGGTAGAGCGGTTGTCTTCCAGTTTTCTGGTTGAAGGTTCGATTCTCCAGCTCCCTCTGTCAGCAAGCTGAACTGTCCTTGAGCAAGACTAAACCCCAACCTGCTCACAGTGGATGGTTTGACCGCCTTGCCTGGCAGATAAAACTACAGGCGTGTGAAATGTAAGGAATTACATGTTTTAAAGTAACCTGATAACCTATTTCTTGGTCGCTTTAACCCGCCAGCATGAGTAAGTTTTACCCACTTTTGAGTCAGATTCTTGACCCAGCACCCAGGGTCAAATCTTCAACCCAAACGGCGGCGTAGAAATATCCCAGCATTGGCTCGATCCCTTCTTATACCCGGCAGTTGCCCCCAATTTGGGTTACTTTTAACCCAGCAGTTTTAAGAGTGTGACAATCAACCAATCAGTTTAGAATCAACATGATCTACTCACCTTGAAATTGAGCTGACCTTACTGTGACCTTACTGTGACCTTACTGTGACTCATCTTTTGCAAAGACGTTCTGAGACATTGAGAAATGTACTGAGAGATTTCCAAAGTGAGGAAATCAGTGAGAAACACGGTTCTGTTGAGAGGAGCTGCAGAACTTCGTGTCTTTCAGACCAGATTTGTCCACTTTGTTCATTTGATATATTTGATCTTTGTTTATCTTGTAGCCTTCATCTCCAGCCTCAGCTGGTTTACTTTATTAGGACATTTAAATTAAACATCCCTGAGTGTCTGACAGTGTTACTAGATGACTTCTTTAATGATGAACATGTCAGCAGGATTCATGTCTGCTGATCATTCTTTCTTTTTCTTACTTTCTTTTGACTCCATGAATAAACATTGAATTTATATCAGATTATTAAACATGTCGTGTTTATTCTGGAGCTAAATCCAGGCCAAAAGTACGGTTATTAATGTGAAAAAAATACATTGGAAACTAAATGTTCAAGCTTTGAGCTTGAATTAGATAGAATTAAAAACACTGAATTAGAAATAAAATCAGTTTTAAATTAAACCTGTGACTGAAAAAATAACATCTTAATATAGAAAAAAAAAATATTTGCCTGAAAAATAAAAATAAATGATTTTTTTAAAATAATACGAGCTGAACCAAAATTATATTAAAGTTGGAAAAAGTTTTTGACATTTATTTTTAAAATTTAGAAAGCAGTGTTTTTTTATGCTCAAAGCTTGAACATTGTGAAAAAAAAATTAATAAAAAAAAAAAAGAAAAAAGAAAAAAATAATTTACCTGTTGGCTTCAGCTCCAGTTCCTCACCAGACTGAATCAGTTTGATCACAAAACTTGTCTCGAATCCTTCTGGCATCGCTGGACGTCTTTCATCCACTTCTCTCTGGTCCAGGTTTATTGCAGAATTGAAGAAGCCAGGATCGTCCACATGATCTTCATCCCAAAAACACAACATCCTCTTCTTCACCTTTTAATTTCAAGTCTGACTCTTTCATTTGTTGAAGTTTCGTTTCCAGGAAGAACTTGAAGTGAATTCTAATTAATGTAAAATCTTTAACTTATATAAAATTTGTATAGAAGCTTCAGATGTTAAAGAAACAATGTAAATGAAGGGAATTAGAGAGCTTTTCAGAATAATGGTCAGCCTTTCATTTGTAATGAGGAAATCAATTTGCTTCCTGGTTGAAGTTTCCTCGGGTTGCTTCACTTCAACTCTCCATGTTCTCTCTATGAGAACTGAGAAGAAAAAACACCTGATGAGAATAAAGTTAACTGAATCTGTGAAATTAATAAAAAAAAACACAACCTGGTCCTGAAGTCAAAAACAGTTTATCAAAACACAAAAATATTTTATTTCATTAAATATTTTTTTGGGGGGTAAATAAAGAATCTTAATGAATCAACATAAATAAAAGCTGCAAAAAGGTTTTTTTTTTTTTTTTTTTTTTTCCTTTTAGGTTGACCAGTAGAGTTTCACAGCCAACGCTGGGTTCAGTTAACTGGTCGCCCTGCTCAGGGAATACAGACGAAAATTAGGCCGTGGCTAACTGCGGCGTATTTACACTACTGTAAAGAGAAGTGTTGATTAATATGCTTCGTCCCTGATAAATAAATAAGTTACTTCATATTGACCTTCTTTCCTTTTGTTTTCTTCTAAAGTGAAGCATAAATATTCATTTATAATAAAATAATAACAATAATAATAATAATAATGAAAGATTCAAAGCTTCTGCTGAAGTGGATTGCTTTCACGTGAGAAAATAAAAAAAATCACCTGAATACTGAGGATTGTCTCGTAATCATGAGGACAAAAAATTATAAATTGTCAGTTTCTGTGACTTATCTATTGACATCATTGTTTTGTTGATCCAGAAGAACAGGTGATTTTTATTTTCCATGTCAATGTGATTCCCCTACCGCAGGGCTGGCCAACATAAGGCCCAGGGGCCACATGTGGCCCTTCAGCTCAGCTGCAGCGGCCCTCCAGGCATCAGTGGAAAATCCTCAATCAAATGAGATTTACTTTTAAAATGCTTACATTTTTCCCCATTATTAGAGTTAATTCAGTGAAAATAAAGTACCGCTGATGGAGAAAAGAAGAGTTCAGAGAGGAGAAATGAAGCGGCGGGAGGCGGCGGCCGGTCGGTGGACACGTGAGTCTGGACACTTTATTCACAGCAGCAGTTTAAGGCGACGTCACGGAGACACTTCATGCATCAGAGCGGCTGTTCGAGTCCCACAAACCCCCCGAGCGGAAAGAACAAGTCACAGAAAAATAAATCTGGGCTCCCGCTCGCTCCACAGTACAAAAAGGTGAGTTTTTATACAAAAGACGTTAAAAAAGAAGAAGAAGAAGAAGAAGAAGAAGACTGCTTGACGCTCAGCAGGCACAAACACAAACTGCTGCTCTCTTTCACAGTTGCCAAAACAAAGATCATAAATAGAAAAACAGTTTAAAGTGCAGATTCTGTCGGGGAAGCAGTCACTTTACCTTTTATTGCTCTTTTTCCCCGAAACACGAAGAGACGCTCCCTTTGTTTTCATCTCACGGCTCATTTCTGATCACTCTGAGAAGCAACTTCCTGTTTGGACTCAGATCAATAAATCAAACTGGAGACGATTTGGAGCCAAACGGAGACGTTCTGGTGCTTTGAGAGCAGGAAGCTTCTGGAAAACACCACGAACCAAAGCTGCTAGCCGTAGCTCGCTAATGTAGATGCGAACCGCAGGACTTCAGCTAACTGCGCTCAGATCTTTGTCTTATAAAACATCACATTTAGTTAGTTTATGTCCAAACAGAAACAATCTGTTTATTTGTGCATGAGTTACTCAGCGATGTTGTATTTTGTAGCCAGCTTACTTCGTATGCTAAGCTAATGACTTTTGCTACCGTTGCTTTAACTGCAATCAGGTTTGTTATTTTGTTGAACGCAATTCCCAGAATATTTAAATTTGTTGCTCTGTACAGATTAAATAGCCAAGAGGGATTAATAATGATTTAACGAAGCAGACACCAGATTCAAAATGTTTTATATATACTTTTTTTTTTATATAGCTAGCTAAATATATCTGCTAAAATGACTCTAGCTGACTGCACTAAGATTTTTTTCTGTTCAATGTCACATTTATTTAAAAATTTTAAATTAAGGAAAAGCTGTCGCTCTATTTGTGTACACATTAGCTAGCCTCATGGTTACGCCAAGCTAACGGCTTCAGTTACTGTCAGCATTAACTGAAAACTGGTTTATTAACTTCAGAAATGTCCAGCGTCTCCAGATTTGGCGTTCTGTCCGGTTTGTCCGCCAACAGGGAAAAGAAAGCTGGGAACTCGTAAAGATCCCAGCTGGGAAGTTCCCATTTCCCAGTGGGCTGACAAAAACCATCACCGCTCATGTATTCATCAGCTTTAAAACCGTTTTTAGCTAGCTGGGATGCTAATGTCCGAGTCTCCTCATGGTGTGTCCCATTTACCAGCTCCCCTGAACGCAGCGCAGAAGGCTCTGTCCATACTGAGACATTTTCATGAACGATTCTCTGATCAGGCTGTGAACGACTGAGCTGCCCATAGTGTGGATACATGAAGAGTGAAGTGGTGAAGCGAGTGTTGTGACGGTGAAACATACAGTACGTGAACATCCAACGCTTGTGATAAATAACACGGCTTAATGTACATTTAAATTAAATTATTTACTATTATCACAAGAGAGAGAGAAAAAAGGTTTGTTTTGGCAACTGTGGACTCGTCCAGTGGAAGAGTTTCGTCTTATTTAAAATTCATTTTAACTTTGGATAAAAAGCTGCACTAAAAGAAAAAACTCTCACGCCTGCTGCGACTTTCCAAAACTAAACAGCTTCGTTCTTTAAAAGGAGCAGAACGAACAGCGACCGGCACTCTGCCTTCGCCTCAGGTTTAAACAAAACGAGAAGTCGAATTATGGAACAAATAATGTTGACAGAATGGGCGGGGCTCCGATCAGCAGGGCTCCGTCTGATTGGTCGAATGCAGAGAAACGTCAGTCACCACAGGTCAGCGACAGGAGGCCTGTGGGTCAATCTCAGCAGAGGTCACGGCTGAAGGTCATCCTGCCCGCTGTTCTGAGCCACACAGGTAAAGACTTCATGAGTCTGACGTGGCAGGTAGTGGACGAGGCCTCGGCAGCGCCGAGAACTCAAACCCACCCTGAGAGTCAGAGGCTGGAGCCCCCACCCCCCACTGAATTCTGGACCAAGACAGAAAAACCAAACCAAACGTCTGGTAGCTTGATCCATGCAGTCCGTCTGTCAGTCGTCCAGTCAGGTGATCAGTCTGTCAGTCAGTCAGGTGATCAGTCTGTCAGTCAGTCAGGTGATCAGTCTATCAGTCAGTCAGGTGATCAGTCTATCAGTCAGTCAGGTGACCAGTCGTCCAGTCGGTCCATCAGCTGGTCACTGAGTCTGTGGGTGAGTTGGTTAAGTCGGTTAGTCGTTGAGTCAGTTGGTCATTAAGTTGTAGTGAAGGGTTACAATAAATGTGTTACAATAAACTGTGTTACAATAAATGGCATTACTGTTTTTAATAACCAGTAATCTAACTATTTTTCCATATGAGGTGCAGTTCTGTAGCTATATCTTTTAGACAGTGTTATTTTTTTTTAAGACAGAGCCACAGGGGGCCTGATCATTCAAAGGCAGTTGCAGAACTCTACAGACATAGATCTATGTCATCTATTAGACGTATGTCACTGAATGAAGAAACGCTATCTACAGTTCCAAATCAAATGATTGGTGTCTTGTCCCACTTCAAAAAAAAAAAAAAAAAAAAAAAAGTTTGCTTTAAAGCACTACACTGTTGCCGGATCCTCAGGAAAGTTCTGAATGACATCATCATCTAACCTCCATAGCTGCTCATTTGCATATCTAGGTCAAATGAGACGATGATGTCATCTGAAACTGATACATTGTTGCAACTCAGTCAGGACGGTTCTAAATGACATCATCATTCAGAAAGAAGGAACTGTATTGGTGCAAAGTGACAGAATCATGATCATCAGAGCAGAGATACAGACATAGAGCCCGCATCATTCACAGGCAGCTTTTAAATGGACGTACAGACATCTAATGTGTTTTACTATTGTTTTCCAAAAGCTATTTACAGTTAGAAATGAAATTTGGTGTCTTGTCTCATATCATCACAGCCACATTTGAACAACAGATTAATGTTGTGCTTCCTGTTTGTAATTTATTCAGTCAAGTGTCCATTTATTTCATTAATCATAGAGTTTTAGAATAAATCATCCAACCTGCATCTGGAAGTTCCATTAACAGGCGATCCAAATTCTTTGAAATATTGAAACATGCTTTTTTAAGTAATGCAACAGTTACTTTGCCTAGTAATTAGTTACTTTTAAAATATTGTAATTCAGTTACTTTTTTGAAGAAGTAACTATAACTCATTAGTTTTTGAAAATAACTTGCCCAACACTGGTCAGTTGGTTGTTGGTCAGTGGGTGAGGCTGAGTTCTGTCATTCTGTCATCCGGTCAGTCGTTCAGTTCCTCAGCGGGTCTGAGGAACTGATAACGTTGAGGGGGCGTTGGAGGGCTGGGGCTGGAGGCGGGGGGCTTCTGACAGTTCAGAGGTGGAAACATGAGATCTGGACCAGTCCAGGGACTCATCTGGGCATTTAGGACCTTTGCAGAGAGAACATGTGAACCAACCAAGGTGAGCAGAAGGTGGTCGGCAGGCCCGCACAGTGGTGAAACCGCAAAGACCCCGGAACACCGACGTGTCAGGGATCAAACACAGGGGCCTGTTCAGACCACGCTCCGGTCTCGGTGCTGTTCTCCGGTCTCTGTCTCGTCCTGTCAGTGTTCAGTAACCAGGAGCTCAGTGTGAAGTCCGTCCAGCTCCAGCAGAAGCTGTCGTTTCTCCATTAGTCCAACCTGCACACGTTTTGGCTCATTATCTGAGTGTGAAAACATGAAGCTTCAGCTCTAAACATGAGGAGAGAACAGAGTGAAGTGAGCTGCTGCACGTGAAGCTCCCAAAGCAGGAATATACCGGAAACACAGCCGAGGACAGCACCTCTTCCTTTTTCATCGTCAACAACTGAAATCTCTGCACGTTTAAAGAAAACGGTGTTTTGTTCGGGGAACAGAGAAGTTTGTTCAGTTGAGGGGCTCATTATGGTCTGCAGGGTTTAGAGAGAGTTCAAAATGAATCAAACACAGAAACAACACAAATGATTCAGTTTCAGGGGAATGAATAAGAAATACGTTCATAAATTAAAAAGTCTCGTATTAAAAAAAAACTTTTTCATTGTGTTGAATTTGTTTGACATAAACCTGTAGTTTAAATCTGTTAAAGCCAGAGGAGAGTTTTGAGAGCGAAATTCTTCAATTTTCAACTAATTTAAATAAAAATTGTCATTAAAAATTGCAAAATGCAAAAAGTTCTTTAGAAAACAAATCAAGCTGTTTGATGACAGTTTGAAAGAAATGAGGGCAAAATTTGACCTAATTCTTCAATATTTGGCATAAATTTGAAACTTTTTTATACTGCTGATGATGAGAATGTTGCGCCTGGTTTAAAAGAAGTTTCCAGTGAATAATGAACAAACAGCATCATCTAGTGGCCCAACGCAAAAAGCACAGCTTCAGTGCTTTTGCCGTTTCCATGGAAACGTTGCAGAAACATGAAACTTTTCTGAAGGGAAAAAATAAAAACGATGCGTTTCCAATTGAAATGTTCTCGTGTTCATTTGAGACTCATGATTTTTATTGGCCACATTCCTTTTTAAAACGCGTCTTTTTCTTATTGCTTTTATGTCTTTTGATCAACTCAATTCTCATTTTTAACTATTTATTGGAAAAAGTAGCATTTAAGATGTTTTTCTGCATCAGAAACATGATTGAACCAAGAAATGAAATTAGTTGAATTTGGAATCATTCCTCTCAAAACCATCTCATTGGTCATTTATCTCCGACTCGACGGGCTTTCAGGTGTGTGAATGTTTGGCAGCAGCCGGTGCTGGAACCTCACGGTCGGTAAAATAAAAATAAAATGTTGAAATAATTTAACAGGAAGTTGATTTTCAGTCAGATTTCTTGGCTCCGGTGAAAAAACGCAGGGCGGAGGACCTTCACCTCCCTTCACACACGTCTTTAAACCTAATGCTGGGGTGGAGCGCCGTCTGCAGCTCCTCCGTCCTTCGGCCGGGCGCTGGAGGCTCCGCCCACCTCACGTGAGGAGGGGGTGTTTGCTGCAGGCGGAGGAGGAGGACGCCTCGTCCAGCAGAGCCTGCACCGTCATGCAGACCTTCACCAGACCCTTCTCCTCCAGGATGTGGTGAGGAAGACACAGCTTGTCCTGAAAGACGGAGGGATGAGGAAAGACCAGCAGGAGGAGGAGGAGGAGGAGGAGGAGGAGGAGGAGGAGGAGGGAGAGACAGCGCCAACACAGGATTTAGACAATGATCCAAAGCAGAAGTGGAAATCTGCTGAAGAGAACCAACCCTGAGTCTGGTAGCTCACGGAGCGTCTGTTCTTCTCATCAGTGAATAAACAGGTTTGTTAATTATTCAGGACTAAACTCTACGAGTCCAGACTAGTCAGACTCGTCGGATCTACAGAAGAACACTCAACTCAAGCACTTCTGTTAACCTCCACCGACCACCGCTGCGAGCTGCAGGCTCTCCGGCTAACCTGACACCAGGTCCGAATCCTCAACTCCTCCATCCTGAAACTGAACAGCAGGAAGTCTCCCCTGAGTCTGGTTCTGCTGGTTCTCTCTGGGACTTGTTCCTGGTGAACTGTTGGTTTAAAGTGTTTGTTGTATTTGATGCTGTAGAAATAAACCTGAGATTGTAATCCTTCCTAATCCGAGACGATTACAGCTCCTCAATACAATAAGCCCAAAGATCGGATTCGCTTCAAAACTGAAGCTTTACAGACCTCAGGGCGCCGAGAGTCTGAACGCAGTATGCTAACTGCTAACTGCTAACTGCCGAGAACCTCTGTGGTTGAATATTGACCTTAACGTCACTGGATCTGAATATTTACTGCTTCAAAAACAGCACAGAGCAGAAAAACGTCCCTAAGTCGCTTTTATTACCTTGGTCTTTGACACGTTCAAAATAACACACAGGTCATAAAAATAAGCTTTTTTTTCCCTCTTTAGCAACAGGAAGTGGAGTTCACCGTTTGAACTGCTGCACAGAATAAGAACAACTGAGGAATGATTTAAAATGGAGCTTTGATGGAGGCTGACGGCGTCCGCAAACGCTGCAAACCCCAGCGTCTGGCTGAAGGATGGAAATTCAAGTAATCGCACTGCTTAAGGGGTCCCCTGGTCTCCAGGTAGAGACTCCATACGAGTCTGGGTCTGGATCAGACCGTGGTCTCCAGTTTGGATCAGACCGTGGTCTCCAGTCTTGGTCTGGATGAGGAACGGTCTCGATGTTCCACCCGGTGGTCCACAGTGTGGATCTGCTGAGCTGATTGTTCTTCAGCCTCTGCTGGACAGTGGGCGTGTCCTCCAGTGGAAACCTTGAGCCTATCAGAAGCTGCAGATCGGGTCCAGGTCTGTGGCGGACACAGTCTGAGGGTTGGGAACCCCTGATCCATCAGAGGTGAACGGCTTGAGTTGATAAACTGATCTGCTCTCTGTAGCCCTTCCTTTCCTCCAGAAACGGTGGCTTTGCATATCAGGGTTCAGAAGATGCTGAATGGAAAACTAAAGGCTTGCAGTTCATGGAATTTTCTCATTTCTCCAAAAAAAAAAAAAAAAACACAATCGGCCCAAAGCAGGTTTCAACAATATTCAGGTATTTAAAAGCACAAAAAACACACCAAGCTCCTCTGGACGTGGACCAGTGGAATATGGCTCCATTTGCATGTTTCATCTTCACTCATTTCAGAGGAGAACAGACGCTGCTTTTCACATGTGCTTCAAACCCATTCAAGTTTACGCTAACACGCTCCTAAGAGCATCCAACGGAAAGGGGGGGGGGGGGGCTCCGACAGAGAGGGGGTCTTCATCAGAACCAAGCGAGCCCTCCTGGAGGTCTCAGACATCTGGAACATCTGGGATGATTACCAGGAAATGAGAAACTCGGCTTCGTTCATGTGCCTGAAGTCGTTACAGAACCGCTCTGGCCTGACAGCTGCTGAATCCAGATTATAGAGCATCTTCCCCCTGTGCTGATGTCTGGAGCTGACATTCACACATCTGGTATTTATTTGTGGACTTGCTGCCCTGCAGTCTACTGGACCTCCTCGACGGTTCCAGGTGGCTGCTGGGAGATTTCAAAGTGAAATTAATCCCATCCAAATGTGCAGAAGTCCTGCCAGGCATCAATCTGTACACACATCCCTGATCCGCCGGCCTCCTCAGAGATCCGAACCCCGTCGGGAGTTTCTGTCTTTTCACTGAAGGGAGGAAACGAAGCGAGGAGAGATTCTCATGCTGAAGCTGCGTTTGTGTCACACGAGGCAGAAACCGGGAACGAGCAAAGGAATCGAAGTCCATGAGCTCCGATCTGGCTACAGGAACAGAGGTCTCTTCAGACCAACACCGTCAGCCACAACATTATGACCACCAGCCGGAGTCGTGTCTGTTCCGATCTCCAGGATGGAGCCATGGAACCAGGAAGGAGGCGTTCCTGCGCGTCCTGCAGATGCTCGGTTCGGACATCTGGAGATTTGAAGGCTGAAATCGGCACATTAACCTGCCATCATGGAAACCCGGGTCAAACTGGGAACGGACTCCAGGTTTCCCAGCACTGCTCCACCTGCTCACCTTCTTCCCAGAATGCATTGTGTTTCCCAGGTGCTACACGAGCCGATCCATAA
Source organism: Salarias fasciatus (assembly GCF_902148845.1). Taxonomy (NCBI): domain Eukaryota; kingdom Metazoa; phylum Chordata; class Actinopteri; order Blenniiformes; family Blenniidae; genus Salarias; species Salarias fasciatus. Next base: position 3,450,858 of record NC_043760.1, on the reverse strand, counting down.
CACCAGATCTGGTCCACTTCATCCCTTCATCGATGAGCAGGTGAAGAGCGTTTCTCCACCCTGATTGGACCGCTTGACGACACCCGGTCTAACCCGGTCCTGATCTGACCCGGTTCACGTCAAACTGACCGGCCAGTGGTCATAATGTTTTGGCTCAAACCTTCATTTTATTTTCTCCCATGTGACAAAAACACAGCAGGAAAGAAAGGAGGCGGAGGCTGTGCGGGAGGGGGCGGGGCCAGCAGGGGACTGCCAGGTCGGGGCTACGTCAGCTCGCTCCAGGTGTAGGCCACGAAGAGCAGCACCAGGCAGAGGATGTGGACCAGGCTCGAGCCAATCAGGTCCCAGATCTGCCAGGCAGGGGGCGGGGTCTGAGTGGTGACGGACACAAGCGTGGGAGTCTTTGACTCCGCCCCCACAGGAGAGGAAGAGGAGGAGGAGGAGGAGGCGGGGCTCGGAGCGTCCCGCTTCCTGTCCGGAGAGGTGGTTTCCATAGCAACCAGCACGCGGACGCAGGCGTGAACCGGCTGCAGGCGGCACTGGAGGATGTCGTAGGGCGAGCACAGCGAAGACTGGCGCCCCCCGGAGGACGGGAGGAGGAAGAGGAGATGAAGAAAAGGAGGAGGTGGGAGTGAAAGAGAAGCCAGGGAGGAGGAGAGAGGGAAGATGAAGGAGGAGGAAACGAAGGAGGCGGAGGATTTTAAAAATGGAGATGGAATGAGAACCGAGTGAGAAGAAAAAGAAGCAAAAATTCACAAGAAACCAAAAAGAGACAACAAAAGAAGAAAAACGAGAGGACGAGTGATGAAGGAGAGGAAGAGGAGGATGGAGGAAGGGGAAGAAGCAGAGAACAAGGAAGAGGAGACCAGGAGGGGGGGGAAGAGCGGGGAGAGATGGGGGGGGGGGGGGGGGGGATCCAGGCAGAAAGTAAAAAGAGAAGGAAAAAGGCAGGAAGTTAACCAAAGAACACAGAGGTCAAAGGTCAGAGAAAGAGAGAGCGGTGTGTGAAGATGAGGAGGAAGAGCGGGGGAGGGGGGGTAGCGATGTCCACTGAGGGGAGGGGGAGGAGAAAGCCCCCTCGACCCCCCCTCAGTGAGCAGCGCTGCCAGGCAGAGGTGAGGTGGCTGATGGGAGAGCCGGTGCAGCACGCTAGCACGTTAGCGCAGACACCGCTAACGTGCTAGCAAAGAAGCGACGAGCGAATTAGCACAGAAGCTGCTAGCACATCAGCACAGAAGCTACTAGCGTACTAGCACCGAAGCTACTAGCACGTTAGCACAGAAGCTGCTAGCAGGTCAGCTCAGCGACGTGTCGTCAGCGAAGCGCTCAGGCTACGGTTAGCATCGTCCACGCAGGCAGCTGGCGGCAGCTAGCAGTTAGCAGTTAGCAGTTAGCAAGCAGCGGGGCAAAGTCAAACAGCTCAGAATCAAAGGGAGAAAAAAAAGTTTCTTTTTCACTTTAATTAAATGGATAATCAAAACTATAAGTGGAATATAAACAAAATGCAAAATATAAAATGAAAAACAGCTAACAATATTCCAATTTGTCACAGAAATGTATTTTATAGTCATTAAAATCATTTAAAAAAATTATCAAAAAAAAAAAAAAGGGGTTTTCCAGATTATGAAAAGTTATTCATTCTTTTCATTTGGTTTGTCTTTTGTGACAAATTCGACTACTTCATTAAATTAGAAAAAGTAATGTTTAATTTGCAAAAAAGGAGAGAAGTGAACACTTTAAATTACAAACAGCAGTGAAATAGTTGTTTGTCAATAGTTCAGTTCTTTTTTCAGTTTGAAATGAAATTTGTCACAAATATAATTTGTAAGAGCAGAACAAACCATGCACTGCAAAAAGAATTTTAATTAAAAAAACACACCAAAAACTATTTAAAGAAAAAAATAGGAATTTATTCCACTGCCAAAACAAAAAACTTAACCCTTTTTTTAATTTCTGAAATGAATCAAGAATAACAGAATCCATGTTCAGTTTTTTTTTTGAGGTTGGAAAATGAAAACAAAATAAAAAAAATGTTCTCCAATGACTGAATGGGGAAATGAGTTAAAATGATAAGAAAAACCTTGAAGGACTCAATAAAAATCATATAAAAGAGGAGTTTAAGTGTTGTTTATAAAGGCAGTGATTTGGATATTGTGAGTTGAACCGATTATTAGAATAAAAAGCTTAAATATACTTTAAAAACCTTTTACTCCTTAAAAATAAAGATTTATTTAATTTCATCATCCTCCGCATCTGTCCTCCCCCTGACCCCCCCCGACCCCCCCGGCCTCTCAGAAGCTCCCTGGCGGCCCTTTAAGGAAGCCTGACCCTCACTTTGAGAACCACTGCTTCATCCACACACAGTCCCCTGATCTCTGAACACGTCCTGAGTCTGGACCCCGAGCCACATGTTGACCACAGCTGTTTGAGTCGGAGCCAGTGGGGTGGGGTTGATGGGGGAGGGGGGGGGTCTCTGTGGAGAACTGGGGGGGCGGAGACTGGACCTGGACCCCGAGTTCAGACAGAAACCCCCCCGGATGGTCACAAAGCTCTGGACCGGGACACCCGGGACGACCGGGACGGCCGGGACGGCCGGGACGTCTTACCTCCGCCACGCCCAACTTCCTGCAGGCGTCCAGGAAGTTCTCCACGTTCCTCCGACACTTGGCCATGCTGAGTTTGGGCTGCGAGTGAAAACAGCAAGACAAAGACACCGAGATGAGACCAGGCCAAGAGACGTGTCCCACACGGACAGAACTCTGGGGGAGGGGGACGCACCACGGCGGGCGACGGCACGTGGATGCTGGCCACGGAGCGAGGCCGGATGTGATTGGCCAGATGGCAGAGCACCACGCCGTCCATCAGGGACGAGCCCAGGTCTTCAGGAAGGACCACCTTCAGCCTGCTCTCGATGCTCTGAGACAGACGGAGAGACGGACGTGAGCATGGAGACAGACCAGAGAGACGGACCATCCCTCCCTCACTGGCTCCTTCCCTCCCTCCCTCCCTCCCTCCCTCCCTCTGTGGTTCCTCCCTCTAGAATGGACTGATCCTCACATCTCGGAGCTGTTCCCTCAACTCCAGCTCCTCCCTCAGCTGCTCCATCTTCCTCCTCATGGTGAACTGAGGATCCACCGACTCCAGACTCTTGTGGCTCCGCAGGAACACTGGAGGAGGAGGTGGAGGAAGAGATGGAGGTGGAGGAGAAACGGGAGGGGTGGAGGGAGGGGTGGGGGGTGAAGAGGAAGAGGTTAAAATCATAAAAACAGATAATTGGACCAAGAGCTGAGGAGAGAGATTCATCACACGAGAGACTCAGTGACACACACACACACACACACGCGCGCGCACACACACACACGGTGATGATTGGCTGGTAACGGGGTCAGGAGCACTGATGATGCAGTGTGATGTCACTCACCCCGAGGCCTGAACCCGCTACAGAGCATTAGTCATAATCGTGTCACACACACACACACACACACACACACACACACACACACACACACACACACACACACACACACACACACACACACACACACACACACACACACACACACACACACACACACTGAACTCCGTTCTGGCTGCAGGTTTACGTGCCATCGGTGCTTCAAACAACTGAAAATCTCTCAAAGTGAAACTCTGAAAACAGTCCGACTCCGTCTCCATGGAAACAGTCACGATGGAACTTTTCTGTCACACTGCTACTGGTTCCTGCACCACAGTGCACAGCTGCTCTGCACATGCTCAGTCCACGTAACCCCACACTTCGAGACGACGCGTTTTCACTTGAAACGTTGTGTAAACGGAGCTTAATGCTAACATGAGGAATGTCTCCTGTCGGGCTCAGTTAATGTGTCACAGCGACGTTAGCATTCCTCACACATAGCTAACAGCATCTGCTACTTTAAAATGAAGCATCGGTAACTGTCATGTCAATGTCCCGGCCTGCCGAGAACATCTGAAAACAACAAGAACATAATGTGAGAGACGAGTCTCCACAGGTCAGAAAAACCCTGAAAGTGTCACACCGTCAACTTTCTGAGGGTTCGCTGGACTTTCACAGAGCAGCGTGGCTGCAACATAACTCAGCCTTTTATGGACACACACACACACACACACACACACACACACATTTCTAGAGGAAGTAGGATCGTCCTTCAGGGACGCATTAAAATACAGGAGCTAAAAATAGGAACTGAAGTCAAGCCCAGAGTCATTCACAAGCCAGATGTTTCACACACACACACACACACACACACACACACACACACACACACACACACACACACACACACACAGACGTACTGTCAGATATGTGTGTGTGTGTTTTTCAGATTAATAAATGACACACTGTGACCCTTCAATAGTAACTTAAGGTGTAACTGTAACATGTGACTACGTCTACTGTAGCTCCTCAGAACTCGCTGTTAGCATCAGAAAAAAGTGGGATTTCCAGAGGTTTGACTTCACTGATCTCCAGTTTGCTGAAGGAGTCGTTCCTTAATCCTGAACTAACTCCGTCCTCATGACAGCAACGTGAAACTCGTCCCACTGGAAGCACCACGGCCGTTAAAACCGCTCTGATTAGCATTAGCATGCTAAAACAGCAGCTAGCGTCCCTTCACAAGAGCTCTGTGTTTCTTTCTGCATGCTGGTAGATTATTTCACTGTTACTGCTTGTCCGTCAAGATTATAGAGCAACTTCCTCTCACTGATGTAACTTCAGATGAACTCGATGAGTAAATCAGTCTTCATACCGATTCTAACGCTACAATAATCCAGCCATGTTCACGTTAAGAAGACATCTTTGTTTTAAAAAACTGCAGTAACTGCAGTGAATTGTAAAGATGTTACTCGAGTCAAACATGAAACCGCAGCCGCCTGCAGCTCTGACACCAGGAACCTGAGGACGATGGGCAGGGTGTGCTTTCTTTTATCAACCTACCGACAAATAGACAAAACGACTTAACTAACTAGATTTGTAGTATCTGAGTCCTGGTCAAAAATCACGGGTGAATTTTTCATATGAACTTAAGACAAAGACTTGTGTCAAGGTCTCCTCTGGTCTGACTTTCCGATCGTTGCCTCCCAGTCCGTTGATGACAAACAGCAGAACCGACTCCCGACTCAAGACAGCAGGTCGACATTTCCTTGAACCTTTACTCAAGTTTTCCTTTTTGCTCCCCATAAAACACAGAAATCAGATGAAGAGTCTTGGTTCTGTTGAGACTTCTGATGCTTCAAACATTGTGACGCCAAAAAGCATCAAGCCTGTTGTTCTACCGTCTTCTCAGACTTCCACAACCCGGGTCCAAATCTTTCTTTCTAGTCATTTCTGAACTGACTTCCAAGAATCTTGTTGTTAAATCTTGAGGTTTTCCTTCAGGGATCTGCTCCGTCTGATGAAACCTGCGGCCAACACAGTCTGGACCTCAGCTGATGGATTCCATCTGGACTAAAGCTGAAGCTCCAGACCTTCAGCTGCGTCACACGACCCGGGTTTGAACCTCTGACCGCGTTTTCACGGCAACGATTCTACACAGAAACAAAAAAACTTCCATTAAGATTTTAGGTGTCCGGTTCCCAAAGTGGAACTGTTCCAAAATGCGTGAACTCTGTCGCCATGGTAACGGGCAAAAACGAGACTTTTTGGAACCGTAACATTATTTCTGAAGCATTTTACAAAACAACCACAAACTGACACAAAGCTCTGCATACAGAGCAACAAAACAATAAAAACTACATGGTTGGCAACGTTTCTGCCGTTTCCGTGGAAACAGACATCGACTTCAAAACTCTGTGCAAAACACAAAGTAAGAATATAGTTCAAAACACTTCAGGTGAGAACAGTTCTATCGACAAGTTGACACTCAAAAGGTTCTTCGAGGTTCTCGTTTGGTTCTTTCTGTTGTATTCAGAGCTGTACGTGTTCGGGAAGCCGCCGCCGGCCCGCCGGCCGCGGGATGGCGAGAAAAAGGCGGGACCTACCGCGGCTGTGCACGCCTCCATCATCACGGCTACGGGGCGTGTCTCTACCGAGGAGCGAGGCCTGTGGGAGGAGGGAGGGGTCGAGACAGGAGGAGGGGGGCGAGCAGGGCAGCGAGGGCGGGGCTACAGTCAGGAAGTGTGGGCGTGGGAGGCAGGAAGTGAGGGGGCGGGGCCGTGTGTAGTGCAGGGAGGAGGAGGAGGAGGCGGAGGGTGGAGGAGGGGTCACCAGGTGGACCAGGTACAGCAAGGCAAAGTTCATTCCACGAAAACAACAAAAGACCCCGAGAGAAAAGGGCAACAGCACCGAGAGCACAGACCCATGTGGACCAATCAATGACAGGCATTGATTCAGGTGGTTCAGATCAGGCGAGGTCGTGATTTCAACATCCAAATGTCATGCGGGAGAGATGACAGGAAGTGCCCGAAAAACAAAAAGTAACCAGTGAATCGGAAATCACGTGAAAAAGGAGGAGAGCGACGAGATGACAACATAGAACACAAAACAGCAAAACAACAAAAAAACAAAATAAGGATTAGTGGCATTTCTCATCACAGACCGTCGTCACATGCTGTTAGCATCACGTTAGCATCATTAGCTGTTAGCAATAGCTCACAATGGCCAAAACAGAACAAAAACAAAGCTGGATGGTTGCTAGCAAGCTATTATGGTTCTGCTAACGAGGCAGAGGAGCGCTGAACCAAAAGCTGGGATTAGCAGGAGTTCCACCGTTCCACACTGCTTTCTGCTATCGGTCCCCTTTGGCTTCAGCTCACACCCAGACTGTAGAGCTGCTTCCTCCCTCTAATATAACTTCAGCTACCGTCAAGATTATGGAGAACAGACATGGCAGCAAAGTTCCAGATGCTTCAAACTCGTAAAGTTTTGCAGTTCAGCGATAACTTTAATTCAACCGTCGTTAAAAAGAGACAAACTTCCTGCTCATTTCAAAGTACTTCAGGCCAGAAAAAGGAAGTGCTGTATCGAGTGGCTCTGACCCACCAGGGTCGTCCATTTCCACCAAACACTCCAGACCAGCGGCAGGTTCGGTCGCCCCGGTTTCTCCCCGGAGCCTCTCTGGTTTCGACACTCACCTGACCGGGGCTTCAGGCCGAACGGCGGGCTGCAGAAGGACGGGGGTCCGCTGCCTGGAGACCTGTCGTTCCGCTGCTCCCACACAAGACACAAGGACACACCGGTCAGTCGGCAAGTCTGCTGTCGGTTCGAAACAACAGAAGCTTCAAACGAGGCGAGCGGATGAAGACGGAGACTCACGTTCTCCTCGTTTTCTACTGAAAACTTCGGAACGCTTTGGAAATGCTCTAACAGTAAACGGAGCTTCAGCTGATGGCGAGCGGTGAAGGGTGTAACACAGCTACACACACACACACACACACACACAGCTAGCTGTGACTGAGAGACAAAGCCTACAAACAGCCGTCTGTTGCTATGGTTACCTGGATTGACATACGCCACTCATACTCCCGGCACGCATGCTGGGCCTCACACTGGGCCTTGGCTAGAATCATGTTCCTCTTCTTCTGGAACTCAAACCCGGGTTCCTCCAGGAGCTGCTGCGGCACAGCGACACCACTCACCTCACATCAGATCAACACTCAGCTCAGGCTGACCTGAAAACCCACTTCCACACCGTCTCGTCCGTCTTAACCCGAAGCTTCACGCCTCTTCCTACAAACTCCCGACTGTCCTATTTAAACCGACTCATTGCTGAAAATCCCCACGAACGCCGCCGACAGCCTGACTTCAGCTCTCTTCATGGAGATCTACTGTACCTGTGGTGTGGAGGCTCCGTCGTCACTGTCCTGCCCGCTGAGGAGGAAGACAGGGAAACGACAGTGACTGGTTATCAGAGACCTGACGCACATTTACCAGAATAAAAGCCCCGTCAGGAGACCAACGGCCGGTCAGTGGCAATGAGTCCATGCAGCAGGTGAACGGATCCTTACTTGAAAGACTCGTCCACTGTGACCATCTCCACGGGGTAGAGCTGCACTCCGGACAGGCCGTCATGGTCCACGCCCGCCCTGAAGGAGCAGAAACACCATCAGCACCATCAGAGCAGAGACGGGTCCAGCCCGGCCCGGCCCGGCCCGGCCCGGTCCGGCCCGGTCTCTGTACCTGCTGGGGTCCTGCAGCAGCTCCACGGCCTCCTTCAGCTGGTTGATCATGTCGATGTGGAGCTCTGTGCCCCCTGCGACCTTTGACCTGGAACGAGGAACACATCATGTAGGTTTGATTCACGAGTCCATCTCTTCAGACTGAACCAGAAACGTGATTTAAAGTTAGTAATCTGTCATTCGTTTAAACAAGAAGTTTTACATTTCTATCATCTATAATCCACCCATCTGTAATCCATCTATAACCCATCCATCCATCCATCCATCCATCAATCAATCTATAATCTGTAAAATCATCCATCCCTCCATCTATAATCATCCATCCTTAAATCTCCTCTGCAGCAGCAGACTCTTACGTGTGGTGTGTCGTCCAGTGTGCGTCTTCTTCTATCCTGAGAGGTTCGTGGAAGTCTGCTGCCGTCCGTCCCTGAACACACACACACACACACACACACACACACCGTGAGCAGCTGGGGAGGTCACATGACCCCCAGTCAGCGTGTGAGTGGAGAACACGCGGCGACGTTACGACTGTTCCCTCCAACAATCGGACCTCTGTGAGGCGGAGTTTTGTTTTCCAGACCTTTTCTTCTGTTTTTAACTTGTTTTGTCCGTAGTGCCTCTGCACTCTCTGCCCACAAATTCAAAATGTGTTCATTCTGCAAAAGAGCTGAACACCTAAAATGTCATTTAACAGTGAGAATGTTTTAATATGTTGTTTAAACTGTGAAAAGAGCTGGATGCAGTGAAGAAGGACTCCGGCTGAAATGGCTGGAAACTCGGCTCCGGGTTAAAATGTGTTGTTTGGCGTAACGTGTTGCTGATGGAGGCGTGGGAGGCGCCAGCTCTTGCCTTGATGTAGTTGATGAAGCGAGTGCTGAGGGTGGAGTCTCTGTAGCCGAACTGGTCCTTCAGGGCCTCCGTAGGACTCTCCTCGATCAGACGCACCGAGTCCGAGTTCGGGTCGGCTGGAACCACAAAGAGCCGGGAAGGACTCCGGTTTCAACAACTAGCCTCCCACATATTTCAGCGTGCTTGGAAACATATTCACACTTCGCTGTCTTAATGATAGAAACATAAATAATCCAGTGGAGCTCAACCGTCATCAAAGTATCGAGTGTGGATGAAAAAATTAAACCATTTCTAAAAGCTCCGCCAATCATGAGCAGTATTTCAATTGGTGCTTAATGAGCAGGAGCAATGGAGCATCAAAATAAGTGTCTAATAATAAGTAGAATAATAAAATGAGCATATAATGAGCAGCAGAGCATTAACTGCTGTATCTGAGCTCCAGTAACCTGGATGTTTGAGTCAAACCTGGAATGGCTGCTATAAATAAGACGCTGTGACCTCCAGCAGCGCCGACCTCGTTGAGGCTGATTGAAGTCTATTTAAAGTGTGTGTGTGTGTGTGTGTGTGTGTGTGTGTGTGTGTGTGTGTGTGTGTGTGTGTGTGTGTACCTGTCAGGGAGCTGATGTGTTCACTGGAGTCGTCTTTACTGATCCCTTCCTCCTCGGTGATGTTGCTCATCGGAACGTTGAGACTCAGACTGTCTTCATCCGACGGCTACAACAACAGAGGACAATAAACAAACAAACCAATGATTAGCTAAGCACAAAATCAACAATAAACCAAAAAAAGTAGTGACGAATAACAGAAATAAAAAAAAACACAAAGAAACGTAAAAATAAACAGTTCCAGCCGTCCTGATCAGATCAGTCACACTGAAGGAAATCTACATTTCTGAGTTTCAGTTTCTTTTGTTTACTTGATGAAATAAACATGTTTTGATATGAATTTCCTTAAAAAAAAAAAAACATTCAAAGTTAACATTCAGAGAAAAAAAGTGCAAAAATGTGAGAAATATTTCACAACAAATGAGAACAAAAACATGAAAAAAGTAAACTTTAACTCAAAAAACAGAAAAAAAGAAGATGACTTCAGCTGCTAATTCAGAAATGTGACGATGAAATTCTACTGAATCGCCTCTACTCCTCTTTTTCATAAGTTACACTGGGATGATTTTCAAACGGAACATTAAGGAGACGTTGAGCATCTTTAAATCATCTCATCGTCAAACGAGACAGAACACAGAGAGACAGACGGACGGACGGACGGACAGATGGACTCTCTCTGTACCTCAGTAGCAGACAGTCTCTTGTCTCCGTTGTCGCTGCCGACTCCCGAGTCGCTGTCCTGCTTCTTCTGCTGCTCCATGTCCTCCACACTGCGCGCGCACGCACACACACACACACAGCTCAGGTCACACATGCTCATCTTCCTCCTCCTCTCCCTCCCACTCCTCTCCTCCTCCTCCTCTTCCTCCTCCTCCTCCTCCTCCTCCTCCTCCTCCTCCTCCTCCTCCTCCTCCCTGTTTCAGCATCTTTCATGTTCAGCTGATCGGACATGAGACTCAGAATCAAACATCGGTTTAATCTAATCATCATTTCTAATAAAAAACTTTCTAAAACAGCTTGTTTTGTTGGTTTTGGCATTAAATAGTTATTTTTTTTAAAATGCATTAAAATTTCATTATCAGTGCGAGAATTGCACTGACATATTTACCAACATTACAGAGAAGACAAAACACATTTCTCTTCATTTCTTTCCATCTTTCACTTCACTTCACTTTGTTTCAGTTTATGTTTCACTCTGTTTGACTCCATTTCTCTTTGCGTTTCACTCCCATCCCTTTGCTTTTCAGGCCACTGTTTTAATGGATAATCTAACATATCCAGTTTGCTCTCCGCCGTCTGCGGAGAGGAAAAGAGGAACTGGAGCTCAGGAATGTTGGATTTCTTATGAGGACAGACGACCATCTGGCTTCACACGCTTCAATAAAATAAACCCCATTAACCAAACTCAGAGGAGGAAACGGAGAGAATCAAACCTCCTTCATGAGAGCAGGAGCAGCCATGTTGGTACTTCACTACAGCTGGACCAGATGACTCATCCATCCATCCATCCATCCTTACATCTATCCATCCATTCAGGAGTGAATCGATCCATCCATCCATCCTCTCTGTTGGCTCTTTGAGGAACATCAGCTCTTTAGGAGAAGGCCTGGTTGCCGTGGTAACTGACCTGCCGGTGGTAGGCCGCGTTAGGCTGAGTCTCTCCATGACGGGCAGGTAGAGGGCGTCGGGCATCTTGTGGCTGCGACACGCCTCCATGCTCAGGTACTTGAAGATGTGAACTTTGCCCTTTATGCAGATCTGAGGGAGGAAATGAGCAGAACCTGGTGACTTCAGTCGCAGAGCCGCTGTCTCCGAGTCCTCCTCACTGGACCAGCGTCACCATGACAACACACCGGATCAACGTTACCCTGACAACACCTCAGATCAACGTTACCCTGACAACACCCCGGATCAACGTTACCCTGACAGCGCCCCGGATAAACGTTACCGTGACAACACCCCAGATCAACGTTACCGTGACAACACCCCAGATCAACGTTACCCTGACAACACCCCAGATCAACGTTACCGTGACAACACCCCAGATCAACGTTACCCTGCCAACACCCCGGATCAACGTTACCCTGACAGCGCCCCGGATCAACGTTACCCTGACAGCGCCCCGGATCAACGTTACCCTGACAGCGCCCCGGATCAACGTTACCGTGACAACATCCCGGATCACCGTTACCCTGACAACACCCCGGATCAACGTTACCCTGACAGCGCCCCGGATCAACGTTACCGTGACAACATCCCGGATCACCGTTACCCTGATAGCACCCCAGATTAACGTTACCGTGACAACACCCCAGATCAACGTCACCATGACAACACCCCGGATCAGTGTTACCATAGCAACACCCTGGATAAACTTTACCATGACAGCACCCTGGAACAACGTTACTATGACAGCACACCGGATCAACGTTGCCATGACAGCAGCAGCCCTCTGCAGCGGGTTGTTTCAGAACTCTGATGCTCCCTGGAGCTACGTACCTGAGCAGGTGGGCTCTGCAGCGGGTTGTTCTCCAGCTGGAGCCACTGAAGCTGCTTCATTCTCCGATAACACACCGGGATGGTGGACACCTTGTTACAGGAGAAGTCGAACCTGACCAGAGGAAGCTCCGCCAGGTCTACACACGCACACGCACACACACACACACGCACACGCACGCACGCACGCACGCACACACACACACACACACACACACACATACACACGCAATATATATATTTGTCATTAATATTTGTAGCTTTCAAGCAGGTTTGACACTATAGGCAGCTGAGAGAAGCTAACAGAAGCAAACGCTAACAGACGCAGGTGTTCATGGAGGCTTAAGGAAGAATGGGCTAGGAGAGCCACAGGCTAACGCCTAGCCACGAGCTAACTCCTAGCCACGAGCTAACGCTATGTTAAGGGGGATGTGAGGCTTGGACTCACCCTCTGGCAGGACGCACAGCAGGTTTCGCCTCACGTTGAGTTCCCGTAAAGCTCTGAGTCTGCCGATGTGACGAGGAAGAGCCGTGATCTCATTACAGCTGATGTCCTGCAGAGACAAAAACACAGAGGAGACACGATGAAGCACCAGCAGGAGACAGTAACACACCGTCAGAGTCCGTAACGGGGCAGCCTCACCAGCTCCATGAGGCCCTGCAGCTGTCCGATGGTCTCCGGCAGACTGACCAGCTTGTTGTTGCTGGCGTTGAGGACTGTCAGAGGTAAACCACACAGACAGGCGGGCAGGGAGCTCAGCTGGTTCCGACTGCAACACACAGACGTACGAACACACCGTCAGCACAGCTCAACATCTGATACCGGATTATCGATACGTATCAATGTACTCTGGGATTTTATCATAACACAGAAAAATCACAAAAAGGTAAATCAGTCTTGACACTTCCTTGATATTTTGTGAGTCCTGTGAACGTCTTTTTTTTTCTTCATTTAAATGTAATCACACAATTTTGTGAATTTAATGTATTACTTGCAACCAGAAAATCTTTGAAAATAAACCAAACAACTTGTAATATTTCAGAATAGTTCTGTTAGCGTTGACTAAAAAAGCCTGCCAGGAAGACAGAAACACAGCTTCCACCCACAGCTTCCTTTTCTTCTCATGTCGCAGCTGAAGCGCGAGAAGACGGAGGCTGGATTCGGGATGGTGAGATGCAGACATGCAGAGGAGCAGAAAACACTGAGCTGGAGAGAAACACGGAGCCTGTCGAATGCAGAAAGGCTGCAGGAAGCTGTGGAGAAGGCCGTCGACGTCCCCTTTGTGGAGGAGTGGGACTAAAAATAGAAGACGGCCCTCCGACCACGCACTGCGAGTGACACAATGGTCGGCTAATTATCGCCATCATGCATCCCGGCCTCCATGTTTCTTCTTCTGTGGCGAAACGTCGCATCTGCAGCTTCCGTCAGGAAACCCGATCAATCAGAGCCGGGAGATCCTCCACAGGATGAGCTCGACGCCATGATGATTAAACTCCTGAACCACAAACAGCTGCTTTCTGCCACTAGTGGGCGCTGCTCCCCAGTTCAAACAGACTTTCTCTCCCTAAACTGCTGTTCAGTCTTTCATCTAGGGAATAGTAACAAGTTAGCAAGCAGCCTTTGATTTGATTAACCACCTTGTTCCTGCAGTGAATCACAATCATTTATTTCTGCTATTGCACATTATTCTATAGTGAAATTTGTTTTGTTGTTTTGTTGTTAAAAAGCTCGTTATTGTTGAAATCATAAAAATCTATGAATACAATAAAAGAGCTTCAGATACAGCTTCTCTTCGATTCTTATGTTGTTTATGTTTGTTGACGGAGAAATCAGTTTGTAAAACCAAAAAAAAAAGGAACTTTAAATATGACAGCGGGACACTCAAAATTTTCACAATTGATTTTCAAAAACGGTGTAAAGGTGGAAAAATGGACCGAAGATAAAACCGATCTCAGAGTTTTTGGTAGAATTTTTGCAGAAGCTGGACTGTTTGGTCACATTTATTAATTGTTGAACTGAAATTTTTAACGGTAGACATTTCATTCAGTTTTTGGACTTTTGCCCTTTTTTTAACCTGTTTTAACATATTAGTCATGTTTTCTTTTTCATTATGTACCAATTTTCATAAACAGCTCCTGTCTGTGGCCAAACATGCGAACAACATTGCTGTCAGTGTTTCAGCCGTTTCCATAGCAACAGAAAGTTTTCAAAATGTTGCCCTAACAAGAGGCTAATCTAAAAGGAAAATGCAAAAAAGATTGTTTTTCACTTGAAACGTTAGCGTTTAAACACGGCCGTGAAGTCGTACTGATGAATCTGAAGCAATGAAGTTGGATTTAAAAGACCAATCAAGTTCCAGTATGAGAGCAGGTGTGGATCGAGGAGGCAAAATCATACACTACACCATACACTCAATAGGCAAATGTAAATTAAGATACAACTGAGATGTTTTTCATTACTTAAAACTCCTGCATGCATTCGTCACAAAGGCTTTGCTTCTGTTTCGAAGCACTTTGAGTCATTTCTTCCACTGAGTAACCACGACACATTCATTCTACTAAATTTAAATCCTCCTCAAATATCACTGAACTCTGTCTTGTGGGAAGGTTTCATGCTTCTGTAGCGGTTAAATAAATATGCAAATTAAACTGTTTATATTCTGAGAACAGACAAAAAAAAGAATAGAAATTCAGAGATTCATGAAGCTACAAAAACTCTGAACTAGACTGTAAAACCCCTCCTGACTCAACACACACGCACACACGCACACACGCACACACGCACACACGCACACACGCACACACGCACACACACACACACACACACACACACAGGTTTTCAATAGCTGCTCTTACGCCAAGCAGAAGTGATCTGATTACATGTTGTCATGTAAACACTTCTATCAGATTAGGCTGGTCCAACTGAACAGCAAAGCATTATGGGATGGATCCACTGGTCCACATGAAGCCACACATCACGGAAACAGGGCAATCTGCTCTCCACCAGAGGAGGATGTAATCAGAGTAAATGAAAAGTCACTGTGAGAGTGGAGTTTGCATGTTCCTCCTATATGTGTGTTTTTCTCCACACAACACAAACACATGCTGGGTGTGAGTGTGTGATGACTGGAAGCCTGTACAGAGTGTACTCTGCTTCCACCCACAGACGGCTGGGAAAGGCTCCAGCTCTGACTCTGACACACACACACACACACGCACGCACGCACGCACGCACGCACGCACAATACATGGATTTATTTAATGTCCTCCACAAAGACAACTAGTCCCACACATCCAAATCTGGTCGCACACAGACACAGACAGACACACGCGACGAAGAAATAACGTACAACTTTAATTATTTGTGTCTTTTGGAGCAGAATATGCCCCTTTCCGTGTGTGTGTCTGTGTGTGTGTGTATAATTGATGAATCAGCTTTGTTTTAAACAGCACAAAGACCACAGTCCTGAAATAAAACCTCCTAAAATAGCAGCGCCGCCCTCCTCTGGCTCGTTGTCGCTTCGGCGCTGCAGCTCGTTAAAAAAAGACTAAAAGCTCCGGCAGCTCTTCCCATGTCGTACCTGTCATTTCACTTCGGTCTATAAACCTTAGCCTAGCATGAGAGAAGGAGCTTCGCGAGCTGTACTTCCACCTCCTCTCCACATGGAAGCCTGATGTGACTTTAGCGGAGATCATTCTAGAAGCAGGCAGTCTGGAGCAGAAGCAGAGGACAGAGGCTGACACAGATTCAGATGAGGCCACTTCAAAAGAGGATCAAAATAAATCTGCTACACAGAGGAAGGAAGAGAGCCCTTCCTCTGCACGCCTGTGTGTGTGTGTGTGTGTGTACGTGTTTGATTCCATGTGCATGTGTCTGTATACGTGTGTGCAGTGCATGTATCTTGGACTATGTACCTGGCTGAAGGTGTGTGTGTGTCTGTGTTTGAGTGTGTGTGTATATGTGGCGGTGCACACGCATGTGTCTATGTATATATGTGTGTGTGTGTGTGTGTACCTGAGGTTTAAGTTGGTGAGCGACTGCAGACTGATGACGGTGTCTGGGATGGTCCTGATGCAGTTGTGATACAGGTTGAGTTTTTCCAAGGCGACCAGGTGGCAGACCTCTGAGGGGACGTCGGTCAGTCTGTTCTTCGACAGGTCTGTGAAGAAAACACACACACACACACACACACACGTCAGCGGGATTCAGGACGTCACTTCCTCCTTCAGCTCCGCAGCAGCAGAATCAGCCGGAGAGATGAGCAGCGGCCTGATGGGCGCCAGAAACGTCAAAAACAATGACTTGACGGTGTAGTGAAGGCGGAGCGTCCTGAACATTTCCTCTGCTCACTGCAGCCTCAGCGCATGTTGATTCAGGACAAATCCACCGAGCGGCGCGTCCTGAGCAGGAAAAGCATGTTTCCCAGGAGTCCATGAATGTTTTACACTTCTTCTGAGGTGTTCTGCCTCTAATCTTAATGGAAAATCTTAATAAAACAGACAGAGCGACATTATTAGCATTACATGGGCTGCCAGAGCTACGTCAGTCAATGTGACTCAGTTCGGATTAAATTCAATCAGTAAGAGGAGGAAGATGCTGTATAATCTGGACGTTTGAGGAGGAAGATGCTCTATAATCTGGATGTTCGTCCCTCTCAAAGAAGCTGATTCATCCTCTGATGAGGAGAAGAAAGCGAAATAAACTTCGACATGCAGGAAGCTGTCAAAGCTCAGCTCAGAGAGGCTCAGTGGTCATAATGATTTGGCTGAGAGGTCATGTGGACATCAGGGGGATTATTAGTTTCTATGATTCACATTATTCCATCACTGTTGGTCTCAGGAAAACAGTGCAGCTGACTGAATCTCAGCTCCGAGCAGGAAGTTAGCTCGTCACACACATTAGTCTGTAGAGGTTTACAGTCTGTGGTCATGTGACTGTAGATGAAAGAATCGACTAACGCAGATATTAAAACACACAAACCACAGAACCATCTGGAACCACGAGATGTCACTCTGACAACATCAGACTGTTCTAACAACTGAAACACTTTTCAATGAGCAGACTGTAAGAAGCAACATGAGACCCACAGAACTGGCTTCATGACGCTTCGCAACGAGTCAACAGCAGAGTGTGTGTGTGTGTTCACAGAGCTTCAGACAGTAGAGATGCTTTGTGTGTGTGTGTGTGTGTTCACTGAGCTTCAGACAGTAGAGATGCTTTGTGTGTGTGTGTGTGTGTTCACTGAGCTTCAGACAGTAGAGATGTTTTGTGTGTGTGTGTTCACTGAGCTTCAGACAGTAGAGATGTTTTGTGTGTGTGTGTGTGTGTGTGTGTGTGTGTGTGTGTGTGTGTGTGTGTTCACTGAGCTTCAGACAGTAGAGATGTTTTGTGTGTGTGTGTGTGTGTGTGTGTTCACTGAGCTTCAGACAGTAGAGATGTTTTGTGTGTGTGTGTGTGTTCACTGAGCTTCAGACAATAGAGATGTTTTGTGTGTGTGTGTGTGTTCACTAAGCTTCAGACAGCAGAGATGTTGTGTGTGTGTGTGTGTGTGTGTGTGTGTGTGTGTGTGTGTGTGTGTGTGTGTGTGTGTGTGTGTGTGTGTGTGTGTGTGTGTGTTCACTGAGCTTCAGACAGTAGAGATGTTTTGTGTGTGTGTGTTCACTGAGCTTCAGACAGTAGAGATGTTTTGTGTGTGTGTGTTCACTGAGCTTCAGACAATAGAGATGTTTTGTGTGTGTGTGTGTGTGTGTGTTCACTGAGCTTCAGACAGCAGAGATGTTTTGTGTGTGTGTGTGTTCACTGAGCTTCAGACAGTAGAGATGTTTTGTGTGTGTGTGTGTGTGTGTGTGTTCACTGAGCTTCAGACAATAGAGATGTTTTGTGTGTGTGTGTGTGTGTGTGTGTGTTCACTGAGCTTCAGACAGTGGAGATGTTTTTTGTGTGTGTGTTCACTGAGCTTCAGACAGTAGAGATGTTTTGTGTGTGTGTGTGTGTGTGTGTTCACTGAGCTTCAGACAGTAGAGATGTTTTGTGTGTGTGTGTTCACTGAGCTTCAGACAGCAGAGATGTTTGTGTGTGTGTGTGTGTGTGTGTGTGTGTGTGTGTGTGTGTTCACTGAGCTTCAGACAGTAGAGATGTTTTGTGTGTGTGTGTGTTCACTGAGCTTCAGACAGTAGAGATGTTTTGTGTGTGTGTGTGTTCACTGAGCTTCAGACAGTAGAGATGTTTTGTGTGTGTGTGTGTGTGTGTGTGTGTGTGTGTGTGTGTGTGTGTTCACTGAACTTCAGACAGTAGAGATGTTTTGTGTGTGTGTGTGTGTGTTCACTGAGCTTCAGACAATAGAGATGTTTTGTGTGTGTGTGTGTGTGTTCACTAAGTTTCAGACAGCAGAGATGTTGTGTGTGTGTGTGTGTGTGTTCACTGAGCTTCAGACAGTAGAGATGTTTTGTGTGTGTGTGTTCACTGAGCTTCAGACAGTAGAGATGTTTTGTGTGTGTGTGTTCACTGAGCTTCAGACAATAGAGATTTTGTGTGTGTGTGTGTGTGTGTGTGTGTGTTCACTGAGCTTCAGACAGCAGAGATGATTTGTGTGTGTGTGTGTTCACTGAGCTTCAGACAGTAGAGATGTTTTGTGTGTGTGTGTGTGTGTTCACTGAGCTTCAGACAATAGAGATGTTTTGTGTGTGTGTGTGTGTGTGTTCACTAAGCTTCAGACAGCAGAGATGTTTTGTGTGTGTGTGTTCAGTGAGCTTCAGACAGTAGAGATGTTTTGTGTGTGTGTGTGTGTGTGTGTGTGTGTGTGTGTGTTCACTGAGCTTCAGACAGTAGAGATGTTTTGTGTGTGTGTGTGTGTGTGTGTGTGTGTGTTCACTGAGCTTCAGACAGTAGAGATGTTTTTTGTGTGTGTGTTCACTGAGCTTCAGACAGTAGAGATGTTTTGTGTGTGTGTGTGTGTTCACTGAGCTTCAGACAATAGAGATGTTTTGTGTGTGTGTGTGTGTGTGTGTGTGTTCACTGAGCTTCAGACAGCAGAGATGTTTTGTGTGTGTGTGTTCACTGAGCTTCAGACAGTAGAGATGTTTTGTGTGTGTGTGTGTTCACTGAGCTTCAGACAATAGAGATGTTTTGTGTGTGTGTGTGTTCACTAAGCTTCAGACAGTAGAGATGTTTTGTGTGTGTGTGTTCACTGAGCTTCAGACAGTAGAGATGTTTTGTGTGTGTGTGTGTGTGTGTGTGTGTGTTCACTGAGCTTCAGACAGTAGAGATGTTGTGTGTGTGTGTGTGTGTGTGTGTGTGTGTGTGTGTGTGTGTGTGTGTGTTCACTGAGCTTCAGACAGTAGAGATGTTTTTTGTGTGTGTGTTCACTGAGCTTCAGACAGTAGAGATGTTTTGTGTGTGTGTGTTCACTGAGCTTCAGACAATAGAGATGTTTTGTGTGTGTGTGTGTGTGTGTGTTCACTGAGCTTCAGACAGTAGAGATGTTTTGTGTGTGTGTGTGTTCACTGAGCTTCAGACAATAGAGATGTTTTGTGTGTGTGTGTGTGTTCACTGAGCTTCAGACAATAGAGATGTTTTGTGTGTGTGTGTGTTCACTAAGCTTCAGACAGTAGAGATGTTTTGTGTGTTTGTGTGTTCACTGAGCTTCAGACAGTAGAGATGTTTTGTGTGTGTGTGTGTTCACTGAGCTTCAGACAGTAGA